>NC_061528.1:22452500-22572500 GCF_022379125.1 Scophthalmus maximus | reverse complement strand
AGCGCTAAAGTGCTGGTGGGAAAACTGGCACCCGAGAGTCTTGTGTTATTACGTATTATATCATTTGAACATTATTACTGGTGTACAGATGTGTAAATAGCATTTTTCTATATTGCAGTTGGCCAAGGCGGAGCTAACTATGCTCTGGCTCATATCGTATAGTAAGAAAGAGAGAAAATAGTGCAGAAGTTAATGATTAAATGAAGTGGCCTCTTCACGTGATGACTCACAAATTAAACATTTTGAACACTGCGGCAACAGAAGCTGCCGTCGTTGCCTTGACCCGGTCCACCGGAGAGCCTGTTGCAACCAGAGAAACGCTCGGCTCCGAGCAGACAGGACACCGGGATGACACATGTCAACACAACAGAATCACAGCTGTAATTACAGGCTGCCTCCATAAAAAGTAATAAACACGGGCTCAGTGAGCACATGTACAGTAAAGTATGTTTCTGTTAACTTGACACTGTCCAGTGAAGTGAGGGGGCCCCGATCAGCTGAGTGGGACTTTAATTGGACTGATACAGTACAACACATCCAGTACAGCAGTGTGCTACGTCATGTCCCTTCCAGGTTCTTCACATTGTATCACTGAGATCAGGTGTTTTATTTTTAGAAAGGCTCTGATGCCCATTTGGTCTTATTGTCTATATCCCGACCGTGGTCACTGCACCGACTCTTAAACTCTCTCTCTCCTGACCATTCTGTTTTTTTTTCTCCCAGAGTCATCCCCACAGTCCTATGAAAGCTTGAGTGTGACAACAAAGATGTGGCGAACTCCACCACATTGTGCCTCATCGCCCTCCAGCAAACACAAAGCACAGAGACGTGCACAAACAAAAAGAAAACCGTGGAAAAAAGAAGGAATCAGAATGACAAGTGCTGAAGAGCCTACTCGTTATTTCATTAAACCCTCGCCCTATATCAGCCCTGTTACAACATTCACCTTATTAACACCTGTTACCTGTTTTAATACTGTGGGTGTGGTTTCCTCTTCTTTCTCCTCTTTCCTCCATAGATATTACTGCAAGGGGTAGACGTGTTATTAGTATGTACTACTAGATAAAGTATATTGTAAGTTCTAAGATTCCAGACCATCAGGGGACCCGAAGGCTCTAGTCTACGGGATCATATTTTGGGAAATGTGTTTACATGCTGTCTTACCAAGAGTTAAAAAAAGATTAATAAAAGATATTCTGTATGTTAGAAATGAAGGTACAGACAGTTATCTTCGCTTAAAATAAAGACTGGAACTGGGAAACTGTCCAAAATTAACAAAAAATCCACCAACCAGAATCCAATTAAAGTGTCACATCTTGTTTGTTAAAGCCACACACACACACAGCGGAGGGAAAGAAGGGAATTGAAACATGTCATTAGCATGAGGTTGTCGGGCAGTCCGAGAAGTTACTGCACCTGGCCAGGGATAGTCCAGGGAACGATCCTTCGTCAAACCACAACATACGTTCTAAACCTTTATTATTTCAGGTTCAGCACATTACCACAAACTACTGAAACATAACGTGTGTGGGTACGGGGGTCCCACCTCTCAGGGCCGAATCGACCCCCCAGTGGGTTTACCCTGTCCTGTGTTCAGCCAACCAGCTCTTCAGTGAGTGCTGTAAAGTATTCATTATATATATTCACTATATGTCATTCCCATGAATGATTGTGATAGCACGATGAATCAGTGTCTTATTATTATCTTCACATGTGGTAGGTCAACGCACAAAGGGCGAGCAACAAGCAGACCTCCGTTGTGCTGTCTCATCGCATCAGGGAGCATCACTGACACTAACAAGTAACTTATACTCTGAGCCAAGCGACGACAATAGGCCCTTCAAACCCTTTGTGATCTATTCAGGGATCACAGAGAGCTCTCGGCAGTTTGGAAGTCTACAAACATTGAGCTGGTGCAAACAGATTAACGGCCGCACTATTAGTGGGCCGGTGTGTCAGCCCGGCTCAGGTGCAGCGCCTGTCATCGGCGGTCGGACGGCTGCCGTGTCATTTTGCGGCCCTGTGTGCTCCACATGTCCGCCACTAAGTCGGGCTCTCTCCTTTCAACCTGGCCCTGCAACAACAAGCTGTATTTACGTGGGGCTAAATATGTACTTCCAGAACAAAAATATGCGGATGACTTGACTGTGAAGTTGTCACAGTGAAAGAAGAGATGGAGGCGGAGGCAAGAGGTGAAATGTGACCCGAGGAGCCGCGGCTGTATCAGATTATCCATTTATTTTTCACACAGGTCTGAAGATGTTACACGAGGGCTAAGAGTCATTTAAAGGGCCCATGTTATGCCCCCTTTTACACAAGTTACATTGGTTTTCAGGTGTGTGCACTACATGTCTTTGCCATTCCATGTCAAAACACCTCAAGGATCAAGCCACACAGCACCCTCCTCTTTCTGTATAAACAGCCCTGTGAGACTATGGTCGATTCCAGCGCTTTCCTGCTCACTCCTCACCCCCCTCCCTTCGTGTTCCGCCTCGCTCCGCCTCGCTCCGCCTCGCTCCTCCCCAGGTCTGCTGCGCAACTACGGCGTTGCGCTGCCATGACAACAGTCGCACGTGACAAGGCACAAACACGACGTAGAGACCCAGGAGGCACTGCGAACACGTTCTCCATCATTACACACAGAGCACGAGGGGCTGGGCGATAGAACGATAACGACATCCTGGCCGGCCAAGCCCGCCGGCAGCCGCAAGCCTCGAGCTCCGCCGGCAGCCGCAAGCCGTGAGGTCCGCCGGCAGCCGCGACCGAACGCCGGCAGCCGCGAGAAAATGATGGCGTAGACGCGATCTGTTTTTCCGCACTTCCCGGGGGGAGGTGCTGCTCAGGTTGGGGGCGTGGTCACCCCAGTAGCAGGAGTCAACTTACGTCACTTGACGCCCGGTCTGTGAACGGCTCGTTTACAGACCGTCTGCACGATCAACCCAAACCACTAATCAACAACTCATTGTTTTCTTTCCATTCTCCGTGGGCTGGCAGACACCCCAGATAACACAATATACGTGGAGGCAGGCTGAAAAGGTGCCTGGAGCATAATGTGGGCCCTTTAAGAACAATTCCCAAATGGTATTTGACTCTGGTCAGGATACTAAGACCAGGCCCTTCACGTCTCCCAAATCTCATGAGACGGGACACAGAAAGATTACCAACAATCTGAGTGACCAAAGAACACCACACACCCTGATTATGATTGTCACCCTCACCCATTTTTGGAACACAACGGTGTTGTGGTCTTATTGTTTTGTGGGATTCTTTGATGACTTTGATGCGTGCCTGACAGACAAACATCAAAGGTCACACTGTCTGGCTGTGACGACCTGGTCACCTGCTTCCCGGGAACGCAGCGGTAAACACCTGACAGCTGGTTCAGATCAATACGTTGCAGCTCCGTGGGCGGCAGGCCAGCGGCAGCCTTCAGTCAGCTGTGTTTACAGGGGCACGATCAATTTTCTGTTTTGTTCCTTAGGTCACAACTGAAATATTTCAATAGCTATCGAATGGATTGCCATGAGAGTTGGCGCTGACATTCGTGGTCCCCAGAGGATCAATCCTACAGAATTTGGTGGCACCCTAATTTTTCCTCTAGCCCACCATGACGTGGAATTCTGTGTTTTTGAGAAGATATGTCTTGACAATAGATGGATTGCTATCCTTCAATTCAGAAATTCAAATGTTGTATTCAACTGTACCTAATACCTCCCACTCTTTATGTGATAACTCCAGTTACTAGTTACTTTGCAGATTCAGATGAATAATGCAAACTTTAATTGTCAAATAAATAACGATGTATCATCAAAGGTCAACATGAGAGAAGATGAGGTGGTGAAGTAATATTAAATGTATTGTCATTGTGTGCATAATAGCATGCTAATGTTAGCATTTAGCTAAAAGCTCAGCTGTGTGCTCTCTCACTAGATCTTCACAGAACCAGCAGGACGGTTCCTGTCCAGATGTACCTCTGGTTTAGTTTTACTTTATCATTTTTGAGTTGTGCACTATGTTTATGACATATAATGGAGAATGGAAGACAAGTTATAAAGCCAGTACAAACTGCAAAAAAAGTCTTGGTGATTGTGTGACCATTGAGTGTTGAACCAATTAAAAGCATCAGATGTTTGTTCCAACACTCCCTTGTGATTCTCCTGTCACCACAGGACGGTGTGTATAAATCATGCAGTGTGATATGTCCTTATTGTATCATCATCATCTGTGTCAACTTTACAATTCCCCAAGATGGAAACGACAACATGGGGATTCACATGACTTGCACAGCCGTAACGTATGGACGCACGGTCACTCGGTGGTTAGTGACGGTGTGTGTTTCCACCTCCAATCATCCACCATCATGAACAGGATGAAACAGGTGTAGATATTCATTTGTAAATGTTGTTGATCAGTCAAACATGACCAGATGACAGATTTGTTTCTTCTATTGACTCGATCCTAACGTGAGAACCAGTGAATGTCACTGTGATGAGTAAAGTCGTGCAGGGAAATTGTGACGGCATACATCATCTAATACCTTTTTATATTTTGTAAAGCATGACTGACCAAAGATCTGTCCCACATGTGATTGAGAGGCCTTGAAGGATTTGAATGTTTTAGAATAGTACATTTTTTATGTTTTGGTGCCAACTTGTCCCTGGGATAAGATGTGCTGTAGTTCAGTCCCCATTCTACACAAGATAATGAGGATCCTGACATGACTTATAGTGACCTGGACTTGTTATCGGCTCCCTCCCATATGCCTATACTTGATAGTTAGTCAAACTATTCCACTTCAATTCAGAGGCAAATACTGTACCTTTTACCTCCTGCTGTTTATTTGCTGTTAGTTTTTTCTACTGTACTACTGTATCTAAGCTTTTTGGTGTGGCTGTGTGCATGTGGGGTGGACCAAGAAACTTATCTATGCTACAATAACCTCACATGTTCAAGTAGGAAAAACTAAGGCCCATTAATGTGACCCGTGTATTCACTGCTGTGAGTGCCACCAAGAAGATCAGACATTCTCATTAATTATTTCTTCATCAAAGTGTGCGAGTTTGTTTTTATTGTGTTATTGTTTTATGTGGCAAGCATGGGATTTCTCTGAGATGCCCAACTGCAATGACTTCAATGTTAGGTTTCAGAAAGGCAGTAAGGATAAAACCCATAAGTAGGAAATATTTTAGTTTACCTACATTTAGTTTAAAAGTTAAGACATTAATAAAATTACATTACACATGTCTGAAAACTTTAGATGTTTGCTTGCAGATTAAAAAGTACAACTATTATAAAACATAGACACACAAAGCAAAGTCACCTTTACACAAACACGTGTACCAGATACACATGGATTATCAGATATTAAAGATGAGTGGGGGGGAAAAGAAATCAATTTTCATTTTTGAGGCAGAATTTGTTTTCAAGAATTTTATTTAAATTTTTTAATTTAATTTAAGCACAGGGGGAATAATCTGGAGTAGAGATAATGTATGTTCCCAGCGGCCGCCTCCAGGGGGCGGTAAACAGGGCTCGACAGACCTCAACACCCGGAAGTGCTTTCACGGACGCTAACGCTCAACATGTGTATGATTGACACACTGAGGACTAATAGTCATAACTAATAACTAGCTTCAAGTACACTAACAATAACTGAACTGTTGGTCCAACATGTCCTGTAGAAGTCGGGATACCGAGGACAACTGTGAGGGACAGAGTGCGCTCAAGGAGGAACTGAACAGAAAGGTTCGTGTGGCTGGCGGCTAACGTGTGGCTGGCGGCTAGCTGGCGGCTAACGTGTGGCTGTCGGCTAACGTGTGGCTGGCGGCTAACGTGTGGCTGTCGGCTAACGTGTGGCTGGCGGCTAACGTGTGGCTGTCGGCTAACGTGTGGCTGGCGGCTAACCTGTGGCTGGCGGCTAACGTGTGGCTGTCGGCTAACGTGTGGCTGGCGGCTAACCTGTGGCTGGAGCTCTGGAGACGTTCATTGGCTCTTTAATGTATCTTATCTTAGTTTTTATGAAATTGTTCACCAGTTGTTGGTGAAATAATAATGAGTTGTTGAATTCCAGATCAAGGAGCAGAAAGTCGTGGTGGACGAGCTCTCCAACCTGAAGAAGACCAGGGTGAGCACAGCGCTATGAACCTTTCACTCTTCTTCCACATGTTGTGATGATGTCTTTCTTCCTCCCAGAGAGTTTTCATCCAGCAGAGGAACAGTAACATCTTCTTCCTGGCGGACAGAGGTCAGACGCTGGGTTCATGCAAAAGTGAGTGAAGCAGTGGGCTGCAGGGGATCATAAGACGCCTGTTGACTACGGAGCATCATCAGTAACATGGTGACCTTTGTGTCCAGAGCAGCTGGATAGTATGAAGAAGGATCTGCAGGAGATGTGAGACGCCTTCACCACAACCATGTGTGGAATCTTCTGTGTGCTGAGTCGGTCGCCCGCTCACTTGGAGCGGGACAGAGCCGTGGATGAACACTTGAGAAGGCGAGGGCCCGACTGGAGCCGGGACCTCACCGTCACGGGCAGGGACCCTCACTACCAGTGTTTGTTCTCCGCCCACGTCCTCCACATGAGGGGGCTCCTCACCCCTCAGCCGCTTCAAGACAACGCGGGGAACGTGCTGCTGTGGAACGGGGAGGTGTTCGAGGGGCTGCCGGTGACGCCGGAGGAGAACGACACTGCTGTTGTGTCACAGGCGCTGCTGTCCTGCAGCGGCCCCTCGGACGTCCTGTCGGTTCTGTCCCGTGTGAGGGGGCCGTGGGGGTTTGTTTACTACCAAAAGGCTGGAGACTACCTCTGGTTTGGCAGAGACTTCTTTGGCAGGCGGAGTTTGCTGTGGAAATTCGATGGGGGGGTGTTGACCCTGACCTCTGTGGCCGCTCATGATTCTGGGTGGCGAGAAGTTCCAGCTGTCGGCGTGTACAGAGTGGACCTGAAGGCACCGGCAGAGGGTGGCGCTGTGACGTTTGAGGTCTATCCATGGGCCTACGCAGGGAAGAAGGTGGTCTCCCCTCGCTCTGAAACTGTATTGGAGTGTGTCCCCGGCGGCTGCACTGCTGTGATGAACCCATCGGGTCTGGTACTCACATCCCCCGTGTGCCCTCTGAACATGTCCGTCCCAAAGTCATTACATGACACAGAACCTCAGCCTGACACACATTCATCCGTCAAAGATCTGGAGCTGCTGCTCGCAAGCAAAGAGGAGAGCGATGAGGTGAGTGGCCTCATCGAGGTTCTGAGTGAGGCGGTGAGGCGACGGGTCCAGACTCTGGACTCACCAAGTAATGACCACGCCAGTGTCGCGGTACTTTTCTCTGGAGGACTCGATTCCATGATCCTGGCGGCTCTGGCTGACCGTCACATTCCCGCCCATCAACCAATAGACCTTCTCAATGTAGCGTTCAAACTTCAGGAGCCGAAAAAGCAGAAAGATTCTGCCAAAAATCCCCAGAAGCAAAAAAATAAGCCCACGGATTCTAACGCCCCGATATTCAGCCCTTTTGACGTTCCAGACCGACTCACCGGGAGAGCAGGGGTCAAAGAACTACAGGACCTGAATCCTGAGAGAAGATGGAACTTTGTTGAAATCAACGTCACGCAGGAGGAGCTGAGGGAAATGCGCCAGCGGCGCATCGGCCATTTGGTGCATCCACTGGAGACGGTGCTGGACGACAGCATTGGGTGTGCGGTGTGGTTCGCAGCCAGAGGGACGGGCTTCATCACGGAGGACGAGGGCCACAGACCATTCTCCTCCTCGGCCAAGGTGCAGTCATCTGGAGAAAAGAGCTTTTTAACCTTATTTAAATAATCAATTACAAATGCATTTACAGTAATGAAACTACATAGTAATTAATAGAAGTCACAGTTCTCATCCACGTGCTCTTTTCACCGCAGGTCGTCCTGACAGGGATCGGAGCAGACGAGCAGCTGGCAGGTTATTCCAGACACCGGGTTCGGTTCCAGACGTCTGGCTACGAGGGGCTAATTCAGGAGCTCGCCATGGAGCTGGGCAGGATCTCCACCAGGAACCTGGGCAGAGATGACCGAGTGATAGGGGACCATGGGAAGGAGGCCAGGTAGGTGTTGAACTTCGATCACAAGATTGATTTTTAGTCTGTCTACCATCTATAATTATCTTATAGACGGACATATTTGAAAGTATTTTATTCATTAGCATGATTAGTATGAAAAAGACATAGCGGACCAGACGCAAGCTTTTGTTTTGAAAAGTACAAGCTAGGGGACAGCACCAGGCGGGATGTCATGAGACGGGAAGCTCCAGGCTGCAGCCATACAGTCTTGAAAGCTATAAAACACACACACACACATTGTATTTTTTAAACAGTAAAAGTAATATTTTCACATGGCCATTGATGGTGTCCTGTGGGATTTTCTCCTAATGAAGTGAATGTTGTTCAGTCATTGTTTGCATTTTCCTCCTCCTGAGCCGTCTGTTCACATCAGTGTTCAGCAACCTGCCTCTGCGCTCTCTGTTGTCACATAGCTTCATTTCTTTGTCACTGCCACCTACTGTTAATGGCTGGAACAGCATGAAGACAGTGGTAGGATGTAAGGGTGTTGTTATTTTAAAAAACACTGAACATACTAGATATAAGTAATTAGTTATAATTATTATTCCTACTGTATATACTCAGCAGAACCCGTCTCTCTCTCACTGACTGTGTATTCATGAAGACAAAGTATGACAACCTCTAAAAACAATCAAACTTAGAAACTGAAATTGACAGTGAAGTGTGTTCCTGCCACCACCCAGCACCATCATCATCAATAATGACTGTACATGAGTTTTTACATTAGGAACTGATATGTACTGTCTCTGATCTGTAAACGAGGCGCCTACAGACAGTGTGTCTGTGTGTGTCATAAGCAGGAGGTTCAGACATGTGACATGTAATATTAATTTAAAAGTACTAATACTACTGCATCATTATAGTTCAGTATAATAATGGGAGGTATGTATCTGAACAACTGTAGTAGGTTGTAGTCATTTATAGTATTTTGAGCATAATCAATTTGCCAAAAGATGAAATTGACTTGATCAACATTCTATAGATGTGAAGAGTTTTGTTGTGGTGAACTCTTTTGGCCACGACAGTGGAGCAGTGAAAATCCCTTCATGCGATCAGGATCCGATCATTTCATCATTTATGGTTCATATGTACCTTTCAGCTTGTCGTGTTACAAGATCTAATAAAAGGACAGAGTTCTGCTCAGACTGACACACGGACTGATCACAGTCAGTGAGTACAAAGGTCAAATCTGAAAGTATGAACCTTGCCCCTGGGTTCTTATGTCAGAGTTTGTGTAGTAAGTGTTGGTTATGAGCAGGAGATGCAGCTACTACAACAAATAATGATTATAGTCTAATACATTAATGTGAGTTATCTGATGTTCTGAGGACGTCACCCGGATCACACGGACACATCAAACATGAAATATTTATGAATCAGGTACATTACATCTTGTCAAACATATTGGAGCTTCAGGACAAAGGAACACAGAACATATCATTCAGGACAAAGGAACACAGAACATATCATTTAGTTTCACTGTTTATTCTGAGCAGTTTCTGCGATTACAAGTGTTGATATCAGTTCATATCAGTGTATTTTAAGAACCTGCACATCTACCACTCACCCAGTGTGTTCAGTGACCTGGTCTGAGGTCAGGGGGGCGTGTGCAGACTGGTATTAAATGATGCTTTATTGCCACTAATTGTAGGAGGTTTGACCTCTGCCCTCATCAGCCACAACTGAAAACGACAACATTTTTAACAAACATGTCTCTTGCGTGTGCAGATTCCCGTACTTGGACGAGTCAGTGGTCAGCCACCTGAGTTCTCTGGCCGTGTGGGACAAGGCAGATCTGTCCCTCCCCAGGGGGGTCGGAGAGAAGCTCCTGCTGAGACTGACGGCGAGGCAGCTGGGCCTCCGTCAGTCCGCGGTCCTGCCCAAGAGAGCCATGCAGTTCGGCTCGCGCATCGCCAAGATGGAGGACACGCGTGAAAAGGCCTCTGACAAATGCTCAAGACTCCTGACTGCTTAGAGGAATCATTTACTGTAGAAAATACACAATTCTTGTTTCAGCGTTACACTTCCTGGAAATGATTTCACATTTCAGGTGACATCCTTCCATAATGTGTTTTAGACATGGCACAATAAATATGGTGTTTTTAAAAATCCATTTTTATGGTTTCCTCTCTACACCATGTAGGACTTGATGTCTTGAAGGTTTTCTCTGAAGTAAAGGTCACATTCAATATAGGAAGGCAAGTTTCCTACATCGAAGCGCCCAGAAATCTGATGAACGTACACTGGCTTCCTGAAAAAAACCCAATATTGAGAGATACATATGAAAAGGTTTATTAGTTCCAAGATTACTTAAGTATTTGGATTACTTTGCAGAGTAATATCACGGGTCCGTGAGAAATTACCTTGGAATAAGCCAAGACACAAAGTTTCCTGGTGCATCTTTCTGTTCAATAGGAGCTTCCTATGGAAATATGGAAGTATAAAAAAGCACATAGTTGATACTTTTCCTTCTCGTGTCACCTGTGGGAGACGTTTATGAGTGAAATGTACCTTCTTCTCCTGGAGGAAAGTGTCCAACAGAGGGAGACTTGTCTTTGAAAACACATAGAAACAAGGACACTGAAACACAAGTACAAATGTGTGAGCTGTTTGTGGCCGGAAAATCTTTTGCAAAAATAAATACGTGCTTTATACAGGTTGGTGGTTACCAGGGACTTTAAATTATCAATATTTATCACAATCAACAACCTCAGAGTTTCAGTCTCTCCTGATGTCATGGAACTGTAGCGACATTATCTGGTCGGCTGCTCCTCTGGTAGAAAGTCTTTAGCCATCGCAAACATTCCTCTGTGGTTAGTGTTTCTGTTAAACTTACTGCTCTCCTGGACTCCGTCTCAGAAGGAAGAGGTTTCTCTCTCATACAAAGGACACGCAGTTCACCGTCCACCTCCAGTATCCCGTACTTCTGGGTTTCTGTACAGACACAGGAGCGCAATGTAGATTTAAAGCCAAGTTTGACCAAACGTCTACAGTGAAGCTGTGAGGTGACTCGTCCTGTCACCGTCAACACGTCTGCTTCTGAAAACATCTGATCCAAAAGTCACCTTCATCTTTGCACTGGTACGAGAGCACGAGGCAGCTGTCCTCACAATTAGCCTGCAGGTCAGAAAACCTCCCTTTCACCTGACTGAGGCTAAAATCTTCTTTGAAGAGGGTGTCACTGTTCACGAGAGAGAGAGAGAGGCATCAGATGGGAACAGGACTGGATCTCAGAGTCTCTGAGTGATGGTGTTGACGCTGCAGGTTTAAAGATTTACCCTCCGATGACCATGACGTGGTCTTCGATCCTGAAGTGCCTCACTGCGAGCTGCAGGCAGGCCACAGCTCCGAGACGCTCCTGGTGGAAGGAGAACACGGGCTTCCATTCAGAGGCTTAATCTTTAGAAATGCGACTACAATAAACAAAAATGTGTTTTCAAGTAGATTTCAGCATGGGACCTGAGCCTTGAGGTCAGGGGTCAGTGGATGGTATCACAGCTGTAAGTATGACAAAGTATGGGAATTGTCCAAACTCATTTACATCATTGCTCCTTGACTGATCGTTGAGAATCTCGACATTGGTGAAATGTGCGGCCCACTCCTGGAAGGCAGCGTGGTGAAGAGCGTTGGTCTGGAGGAGAGGAGAGGGGCACACCATGTGTCAGTCAGTGTCGGGCTGCTCCTCAATGCAAAACAATATCTGGTTGTATAAATAATAATATCATAGGCTAAATGTGCTTAGAATATCACAAGAATAATCTATGTAAAATCTCCTAATTTGGGATCAACAGATTATATCTATGTTCCTATCAGTGTCGGGTATTATGAATATTATTGGATTATTATTGACAATAACATGATAATGGGAGCTGATCATCTGACTGCTTCATATACTTTGTTTTTCATGCTGCACCATATTTTAAACTGTGAGCTGATGCTTTGTACATGTAAAGTTATAGAAAGTATTACAAAGTGAGAATATTGGAGGAAGTTGACTCACGACGACGTAGACTCGGTCCACGGCGCCGGACGCGGTCAGAGCCCGGAGCCAGTGCGACATCAGGGCGCAGCGTCCCACCGGCAGCAGCGGCTTGGCGGCGCCGGACAGGTGAGCGAACCTCCCGCTGCCGTCGGCCACCACGTCCCGCTGGAGCCTGGTGCCGTAGCCGGCGGCGAGGATCACGGCTTTCATCGCGCCTCGGACCCGGGACCGGGAGAAGTTCCTCTCCGGCGTCAGAGGTTCTACCTGCCGCTCGAGCTGTTTGTTCAGGAGGAACGGTTCAAAGTCGGGACACCGAGCTCTCGCGAGACCAGCCGTCCGGTCGGTGGTTAGCCTTCTGCTCTCGCGAGACCTTAGCGTGACACGAGCTCCGGCGCTTCCGGTTGGTATTTACAAAATAAAAGTAACACTTCTTTCACTGGTTTAAGGAACTAGTCAAAATACATTTTTTAACCAAACTGTTTTCAGCCCAGACATTTTCTATTGACAGTCAACATGATGCACACACACTGATCAACACTTGGCACAGAACATTTGTAGTCAAGGAGCAGTAGAGGGTCAAATGACCTGAAGCAACAGAAAACCAGTGTTTTCATTATTTATTTGACAACTCTATGATATTACAGCAAGTGGAATGCTTTCATACACACATTTACCTTATACTTCCTCAATCTGTTTTCTACAAATACAAAAAATTATTTTTTTCTTGACAAGAAATCCTAAAAAAAAGGAGGTACTGTTTACAGACGTGAGACATTTTTATTTTGAAGGTGTGTTTCTTGAGCAGTCATTCAACCTCCTCGCTGCTGCTTCCTGCCTCAGTGCCGGTGACTTCAGCTTCAACATCTCTTTCTGGCTCCTGGAGGTCTGAAGGTTCAGGTTCAGGTTCAGGTTCAGGTTCAGACGCCTCCATCGGTTCCTCTGGTTCTGGTTCTGGTTCTGGCTGAGGTGATGGAGTCTCAGCTTTCCTTGTCAACTCCACCTGGGGACAAGAAAACAAGAGCTTACAGGGGCTCTACAGGAGTCCGCCTAGTATCGTAGTAATGCAATAAAAATGTTTAAAAAGTCCTTGATTAAGAGATATTCATCGACAACTTCCTGAGGCAAACATATTATAAATACAGATTAGGACAGTTGATTGTGATGCACATAAAAAAGGGCAACTCTAAAATTAAAAAGTGTATAACTCACATATTTTTTTGCCCACCTTCTGAATTATATTCCTTTTTTTTGCTATAACTTTTATATGTTTAAAAACCACACAAATTTCCATACACTTTCAGATTCCGTGACCACTGGATAAACTGATATGCTTTGCTTAAAAGCTCACGTTTTTAGACTTTTAATTGTACTTAGCACGACACCCAGCGACATTCCGACGAGTGCAGACAGCCCATCGGCCTTAAGGGTCCACACTGGATTTCTTTCAGCCCTTACCACACGTCTAATGGGTCAATTTCGTAGGATTCCATGTGACGTTATTTTACCTGGGAGACAGCGTGGACACTTTCTTCCTGTATCACAGGATCCAAGTGCTCTTGCTCCATTGGTTCTTCGTCCTTGGTGACCGCCAGGTCGTGCTGCTCCGGCGTCTCTGCTTCTGTTAGTGTCGCTGTGGGAGCCATTTCTGAAACCGAGGCAGCTGGAGCAGTGAGTGGTTCCATCTGGATGATGAAACAGAGAGGGACACAATTATGAGCAAATTAATGGATTGGTGCCTTGTTTTTGACCATAACAACAAGTGACATTATATGAGCCAATAAGTAAGAGAATAGGAATTCTGAGACACAGACTCTTGAAGAAACTCAATACCATTTGTCAATAAAGGACGTAATATCTGTATCCATTACCTCTTTTTCCAAGACAGGCTCTGCTGGTTTCAGCGCTGGTTTTTTGTTTGCCTCCAGGACTGCCATGGTGGAGGCAGATATGTGAGCTTGCTGTCACACAGAAACAGAGGCAGGTCAGTGGTCAATGGTCAATCCCAGGGGATATAGAATTCTGGACTGTGAATAAGGTTTATTCAACATGTTACCTGGTTCGGGGTGAAAGAGTGGACATGCAGTAAGAGAGGCTCCCTCATCTCCGGGCAGCGCTCGAACACGCTGGTTAGCTGGGCCGGCGGCAGCTGCAGGAGCACGCTGTACGACTGAGGCTTTGTCCTTTGGCAGCACTTCACAAATCCCTCCCAGACCTTGGGATACTTCCACACCTACAGAAAACAAAGGGTGATATTTATTTGTGCTTAGCTGCAGCGTTTCTCGGTTTCTTCAGTCTAATATGAGTCGGACAAATTCTTATCTATTGGATCAGGTTCAAGACAGAAATGTCTTGAGACACTATGAGAAAAGCAGAAAATTCAGGGACATTGCTGCAGATGGACTAGTCTGGAGTTTGGTGCGGACCTGCTTCACAATGAGACGAGAGAGGATGTTCATGACGAAGCCGCCCAGTCTGGGATACATGGTGAGGGACTGGATGACAGTACGCATGAGCAGCATGGGGAGGGGGCTGTTCTCCATCAGCTGCTGCATTACAACTGCCAAAACCTCCGACGTGTAGACGTTCCTCTCCCCAAAGCACAGGTTGGTGGCTGCAGTGAAGACAAGACAGCACATTGTAATTACCAGTAGTAGTACTGTACATACAGTAAACGACAGACAGGTTGAATAACCACTGATCAGAACTGAACAGTTCAATCACCTGATTATATTACAGGACATAACATGCACTGAACAGGGGAGCTGATGTCACCACGTACTGTTCTGTCTTTGACCAAAACAACTGCACATGACATGATCTTTATTATTTACTTACACGTCTTTAGGATAGCATCTCATATAGTATCCTGGAGAGGAGTGTATCACTCACGACTTAAAAATATCAAAAAGATTTCAAACTCTAAAACCTTCAATAGCTGCTGTACATAGGACCAGACTTTAATGTAAAAGATAAATGTTATACACGTCCTCCACTGGTATTTCCTCAGAGATTAAAGTAAGGACAACCAATTGATACTGATAAAGATGTTGATAAGGTTTTAGCCTGAGGGCTGGACCACTGAACACAGACCTTTAATGATGGACTTCATATCACATTTGGTGGAGTCAATGTTGTGTAGGGCGATGAGCAGGTCTCCTGGGGTGAGCGGGGACACAGAGGAACTCCCCTCACCTGAAACACAACACAACGCAGTTAGTGTGTGTATGTGTGTTAAATAGCATCGTATCATTTATATCCAGTAGACATAAAGACTCGTACTGTGCTGCGTTCCCAAAAGACGGTTGAACACCTCCTTCACCACGATGGGGTTAAGTTTGATCAGCTTGGGCAGAGCCTGGATGACTTCGTTCTTTAGGAGACAAACAACCACAATAAAACAACAGGAGAGGATTTGTCGTTTTCTGAGAATAAGACAAGAAACATATTACAAAAGTGTTTCCAAATCACAGACCTTCAGGGTGAGTTTCAGAACTTTACCTTTTCTAGGCCATTTATGACGGGGATGAGGAAACGGACATCTGGAACACGTTTATGGTAAAGGTCTCGCACCCTCTCCACCAACTCTGGAGACGGAGGCACTGCACAAAGGAAATCAAGACTCGTATTCACATTCGACTCCCTCTGTGGTGCACAGAGGGTATGTGTTTCAATTCTCATTCCATTGGCCTTTTACCTTTGTCTGTCAAAATATGCAGGCAGCGAGTGACCAAGGTCTCCGCTCCTTTAGGACAGTTCTCAACCAGAAGCAGCAGCTCGGGAGAGTTCATCCCCATTCCACGGATCTACAGACACGGTGGGAAGACTGATCAATACTAGTTTAAGTAAGTATGAAAGTCCATTTGTGTGTCGTTGACTTTATCGTTTTGGGGGATGACATTATTAAAGACCCCCTTCAGTCACGTATTAAAGTATATAAAAATAATCTGCTATGCCCTAATACTTTGTTAAACATTGTTTACCCCCCAAAATTTTTTAAAAACCCTCTGAAATGGGGCTGGAAAACATCCAGTGACGTGACGTACCAAATCTAGCTTGAACAGGATTTGTTTGAATTTCAAATTAAAGAGAAGTGACACAGACCCCCCCCCCCCCCCCCCCCCCCCCCAAGAGAGGAATGTGAAAACACCAGATACAAGTCCCTATAATCAATGTCAGACATGTTAGAGGACAGAAACAGAAAAAAAACACTGTTCTGAGTGGAGGGGGACTTTGAACTTTGTATGAACACTAACAATTCTATCAAGAAGAAGAAACTACAGGTGAGATGCCGTTTCAGGTTTGAGACTCATGTTGACTTCATGTTGTTTTCTTTGGGAAGCTGCACCATGCACTGTTGCTCTTGCTCTTGTTTACTTTATCTTATCTTCTGGGCCATCCAGTTAAAAACACATGACCAAATAGATAAACATATTGTCCAGACTTTGCCCTCATTTGATTCTGTAATGCTAGGCTTTCCAGGAAAGCACAACAGCTGGTATCAATACATGACCCCCTCCCCTACACCAATAGAACCTTGTGTTCTGAGGTTAATTTCTGATTTTGGTTCTAATCTCTTATCTCAATCTGAACACAAAAAAAACAAGGAACCAAAAAGGGAATAAGAGTGGGAAGGAACTTACAGGCTGCTCTATAGCTCGAAGCACGCTGCGCTTGATGTCAGCGATGGCCTCAGTGTAGACGGACGCCAGCTCATGGACAAGCCGGTGGTTCAGAGGCAGCAGCGACAGGTAGAGGAACAGACACTGTCTCACCGTCTCTTCAGTCCAGGGAGAAGCCACCTCTGTCTCAACACACACAACAACATGAGGTCACAGCACTGCACCATGTAGCAGATGAGGATTAACGTTACTCTTCATTTGAGTGGCGGAGAACATCAGGCCAGGGAGTGAATGAAAAGTGCTTTTTATGCCACGACAGACAGTTTTTTAATTACCCTCGGATCATGTGTTGTAATTCTGACCTGTAAAATTCAAGAGCAGTCATGGCAACGGGTAGGTCATTTTTAAAATGTTAAAAAGTGAAAGAGGGCATTGTCTCTTAAAAAGACATACACTCAAGTTAATTAGTTTGTTTCAGCTGCAACTCTGTTCTTTGAGGATTTAAGGGCAGTTTGGGACAAAAAACAGAGCTGCCCCCTTTGAATCTGCAGAGTGAGCGCTCCTTGCTGGAAGTTTGAGTGAGACGGGGGAAAGCTGCCCAACAGATGTAAATTCATAGCTCACAGCAACGTTATACACTGTTAGCATAGTTAGCATTAGCTCGGAGATATAACTTGGAACAAGTAGCCCTATGTTGAAATGACATGTGTCCCAAACCTGTGTCTTTGTCAGCCCCAAAGAGCAGAGACGGAGGGTTGGGGTGCACCAGCAGCTGCAGGTAGTTCAGACCAAACTTCTCGATGTAGTCCCTGAGCTGGTCTTTCTCGTACATACGCTTAAGGAAAGCCAAGGCAGTGGTCCGCACCTGAAAACACGACACAGTTACATGACAACTACGCAGGAAAACAAACTGCAACTGTGTGAGCTGCACGTTAACGGAATAAGGAAAAGAAATATCGTCACCTTCTCTTTCTCGTGCGAGCTGAGATCCAGGAGAACATGCAGATACTGAAACTGCCTCGAGGGCCGTTTGACGATGAGCTCCTTCAGAGTGGTCATGCCCAGATACACTCGAGACTGAAACAGAAGTTACGACACAGAGCTGAGTGCACATGTGAGGAGACAACACCACACAAGAAACTGTGTCCTTGTCCCGTCGTTTACCTCGTCCTCACAGTAACGTCGGATCACTTCCAGAGCAGATTCTGTTATGATGGGAGCCTCCAGCACCAGTTTCGTGAAGAGCCTAGAAGAGATGAGGTGAAAATAAAATGAGACACAATATCAGTAAACAGTGGTTTGCACTTTGAGATTGCTTTTAGCAAAGAAAAGTGCTCTATAAATGAAATGTATTATTATTACTATGTTCATTCAGTACACCAAGGTCTATTCTTTCTTGAAATAAGAGTTCCTCACCCATCCCTCTGCTCTGGTTTCTCCTGCAGGCCCGACAGCAGCGTGTAGAGACAGTGGTCGTAGCTGTCCAACAGGCCAGAGGGCAGCTGGCTGAGGTAGGCGTTGTACTCCTGGTAGAGGAGGGAAAACGCCAGGTCACTCCTGGTCCTGATGTCGTCGAGGATAAATTCAAGCACGTCTTCTTTCATCATCCCTTCGAATTGTGTCACAAGCCTGGAGAGGAGCTTCACTCGGACCTGCCGAAAAGATTTATTACGATCACTTTCTTGAAGACGTTTCACCTCAGTGCAGAACTGAAGAAGCCTCAGTTGCTCCTGGAGCCACACTCTCGTGGAGGCACTTTTTCTGTGCTTCTGAGTATTTATAAGACAAAGAAAGATCTAGAGTGTGTTGAGGACTTACATGGGACATGCCACTTTGAGCGATCGCCTTCTCTGAATGCAGGATGCGTTTGACTGCTCTGGAGGTTAACTTCTCAATCTGGGTGTCTGAAAAAGGCTGGATGACATCTGACAACCGAAACACTTTTTTCCTCCCACTTGCCCCCGTCATTCTGTAGAAAACAGATAATTTAGGGTAAAATATAAGGCTATATATAATTCTGACTTACACAACGGAAAAGCTTTCAATGCCTCTGGCAGAACTCACTTGGTCTGTGCAGTGGGCACGATGGGCTCTGGGAGCCTCTTGACTGTGGCGGGAGCCTCCACGGCTGGAACCTTCTCTGTGTAACCGCCCACCACAGAGATCGCCTGTCCCACCATCACTCCTGGAACTTTGCGTTTGATGAGCAGGTCTTTCGATCCAGAGTCCTCGTCGTTGTCTTCCTCTTTGATGGCATCGTCCTCTCGGGCTTTGCACTGCTCAAGACCTACAATAAACAGTATGAGTGGGGCGGACACCAATATCAAAAAGTTACAAAATACATTTCTGATCAACATTCCTTTTTCACATGTTCGTCTATCCATTCCTTCAAATTTGTTTGTTAGCTGTGATACGGATATTAGTTTTTAATGAGGCAGGATATTGAAATTTTAACACAGTGCCTTTCAACCATAAATAAAAAAGTAAAAAATATAGTTGCAGTTGCAAAATTAGATCCTACACTGTTGATATGAACTAATGAAAATTGTAGTCGACATTTTTCACTTTTTTTCAGATTAACTGACGGCAGACAAATGTTAACTGAAGACCTAATCGATTTTCAAACAGACATGAAAACATATTTATGTCAAAATACAAAACAGATCAAAACTTCATTCTGGGCGTCTGATGGTGCCGGTCTCTGTGACCCACCTGGACCGATCCCAGCTGCTGTCATCTGCGTGGCCATCAGCCTGGCCAGATGTTTGATCTGGGCATCAGTGCCTGCCGACTCAACAGGTGTGTATGTGGCCTGGAAGGATGCTGGCATGACGTCAGGCAGATACACCATGCTGATGAGCACCTAAACAGCAGCACAGACATATAAGATGAAGTGTCCTGAGGTCGGGAAAGTGAGAAACAAAGGTGGAGAAGTGTTGCCGCTGCTCACCAGGTTGGCTACGTTCTCAGGGTTGAGCAGTGGGTGCAGGAACTCGGCTGTGAGGTCGATGGCAGACTGTGCCACCGGAACAGCAGCCGGTTTAGGGGCGGTGAGGGGGGCGGGCTCCTCTTTGTCTTCGTCATCTTCAATCGGATCTGAACTCAAGAGGACAAAGTGTCAACAAGGTAGATATGACGCAACGACTCTACAGATAGACTGTACCCGTCAAAATGGAAACTGTCAGAATGTGTAAGATGATAAGTGTCTGAAAGAAAATTAAGTGTGAAGTGTGTTTTTCTTCCAAAAAGCGGTTAGCTTACTGCAGACACACTACTCACCCATCTTGACCTTCTTTCCCTCTGTGTATTGCTCATGGCGGGGTCGTTTGCGCTGCTCGCGCACTGCAGGTGTGGAGCGGGTTATTTCGCTCTGGGGCATTCCCAGGTCCAGCAGCAGAGTGCTGATCTGACCCTGGAACTCCAGGCTGCAGGGGTGCTTAAGGACCGCCACCAGGTGCAGCTTGAGATTCTTCCGCACACTGCTGACCTGAGACTTGGCCAGAGTGGGCGGCAGGTTTGCTAAAAAGGTTCACATAAACAGAAAGAAGAGAAATAATTATCATCACTTTTTTATTATTATTAATATCTGGTGTTTTTGGCTCAAAAGCACTGACCATGCAGTGTCTCGTACGCCTGCACCACCTCTGACATGAACATAGGCCTCTGACGTGCGATGGTAGCCAGTGAGCCCAGTGCTGTGGTGAGGTTGATGCTGGAAATGGCCGGGTGGACCATGAACTTCAGCAGCTTCTCCAGTGCAGATTTTCCCTCCTCACACAAGACATCTGGTGAGAATTGAAAAATCCCGTTATGGCAAAGATTTTATGGACTGGACTAAAAAATAAATGTATTTCCCCTGGGGCAGGAGTGTAAACTCTGTACCATATCGAATGTACGAGTGATCTTTGGGGACTTTGTCCAGGCTGATGTCGCCCTCCTGTCGTTTGGGGATGTCAGAATCTGAAGTCCGTGGGGACAGAGTGATAATCAGCGACTCTGTGAACTTGATTGCATGAGTGCGCACGCCGTCATTTTCAGAATCCAGCGAGGCCAGAACATCCCCCTTCATCTGAGTGACCAAATCCCAGCACGCCTCCTGCATGTCGGATACCGCTTTGGGGCGCACCAGCCACTGGCGTGACAGAGACAGGAGGATAAAACATCAGATGTACAGAATTTTCTTAGTCGTGATACATATAGACAGATTTGAGTATGTTATGAATAAGGCTGTGGTTGCTGTATTAACCTGCAGAGTCACTCTGTACAGCTGTGTGAGCGTGAGGATGGCTTTCTTCACCACATTCACACTTTCATCCTTCAGCAACATGTTCAGGTTGGCAATCAGTCTGAGGAGGAGCTCGTTGTCCCTTTTACTGGGAAAGACACAACAGTTAACGTCTCTAAATGTTGTGACACATTTTCTTTCACGGACAGGAAACGTACAACCATGTCCAATAACTCACCATGCTTCCTCTATGAAGCCGATGACAAACTTTCTCACTTCGATAGACTTGTCAGTCTGAAAAGCGATCATCTCCTACAAGAGGAAAAGAGCAGCGGCACAACTATGGATCAAAGTTTTAATGATCCAGGCTCACCTAATACAGGGCGACTGTTCAGTGCATTTTATATTTAATACGGCTCATGCATTACCTGTACAGTATATGTCACATGCAAAATAAGGTACAGTTAGTTAAGAAAGTGACAAAGAGGTTCACTTACATCCAAGAAATTGTCAAGAAGAGAGGGATCCTTGTTGATGATAAGCTCCTGGACCTGAAAGTTTTAATAAATTCACTGAATTGCTCATGTGGTTGTGAGTATGTGAATCATATCCCAGCAGGGACAAAATAAATGTAAAGTACGTGAAGTAACGTAAAAAAAAGTCACATTAAGCTGTAAGATCTTGATTATGAATCTCACAACAGTGAAGACCCGATTTGAAGAGATCAGAATACAAACCTGTTTGAGCACAGCAAGCTTCTCATCTGTTGGTATCAACGCAGCCTGATTCAGTAGATCCACCACCTGAAAGAACAGAAAAAAGGACAGGTTTCATACAAGCCAAATCATACTGATTCTATTATATATATTATGTATTTACACGCTGTAGTGGATGAAATTGTCTCAGAGACAAAACAAAACTCAGAACACGTTGCAGGGGTTAAACACACCGCAGGGGGAACAGAAAACATTTGTGCTCTGTATATTGGAGCATCTCTTCACCACCTCAGCGAACGAGTCTCATTACTATATATATTTATATATGGTCTTATATATCCCATGGTCTTATTCAACAAAACAGGATTTATAGGATTTATCAAGGTTAATTCAGGTTTATGGTTTTCAGTCCTACGGAGCTGGTTCACCTCTTACCAAGATAAATCACCATGGTAACTTATGACGAACTGTGAACCTGCTCCGGAGCAGGGGCCCGTACCACGAGGAGACTTCAACAAACCCAGGATATGTTTTCATGATATGGTTTGACTTAACCCAACATTGACCGTCCTGATAACCAGAACTGTGAAGCTGGATATCAACTGTCTCAGTTAACTCTGGGTTTTCCTGTCAGATACGAATGCATTCATGTGGGAGAGGCGGAGTCATTAATTACAATTGACATCGTCAGAACCATAAATAAAGTTTTTAATATGATAAGAAAAGAAACACTGATACGTGCAGGTCAATTTGGTTCAAGCGACATGTAAAAGTGACTTTCTACAAAGTGAAATAAAAGAATGAAAAGAAACAATTAAAATAGAAAAGAATCCCTCAGAAATATTTTTCAAAATTTATAGTCAGCCTAAAATTAAAAGTTAACTAATGAGAATATATTCAAACTATGATGAAGAGAAGCTGAAGAGATGTCACACTGTTTCTGCTGCTGAAGCAGAGGAGAGAAGAGGTTAATGTGTGATGTCATCAATCACACCGAACTGTTCATTAATGATCATGAGGAATATTGATCAGTGTTTGGATCATTCTTCTAATAAAAGATATAGTATATAGTTTTTGTTACTACCTATCGCCACAGTCTCCTCGTGTTGTTCAGAGCTGAAGCGAAAGAAGAAGAAAGTGAAGTAAAACTGTCGGGAATCAAATCATCTTTACTTAATTCAAATCAAGCTCTAATATCTCCCTCCCCCAAGAGATACGTGATTCCGACTCCCTCACCACCTTTCAGTCACGCCTAAAAACCCACCTCTTTTCCTCTGCATATCCCTAGCTCCCCCCGTTCCACTTTTATTTTATTTCTTTTTTTGTACCAGCGCTTTGGGTCCATGAAAAGCGCTTTGAGTGGACACATGAAAAGTCTAGATTAGCAACAAGATTCCATTCATTCATAAATATGTCCTGTGCTTTATTATTTGTCACGTTACTCTAAAATCTTTTGTCCCTGAGGGGATCCTTTAGAATGGTGACTCAGGTTTTCCAGTGATCTGATTGGTCAGTAGTTGGCTTTGATCTCTTATCTGGAACATTCAGCATAAGTTACCATGGTGATTTACTCCAGTAGAAGAGAACGTGCTTCGTAGGACGAAAAACCAGAGTTAAACCTGAAGTTACCTTGAAGGGTACAGGCCTCATGTTAAGTTGCAGATAACAGATGAAACCCTGCCAACAGCCCGACTACTGACTGATCGGATCACTGGAAAACCAAAATCATAGTTTCAGCTCCCATAATAGTTTGATCATCGTCAGACTAAAATAAATACTCACTGAATAATGAACTTAACAACATTTCTGTGCTTATAAACAGTATACATCTCGGCTGATTTCCCAAATTATTATTTAGTAGTTATTTTCTGCTCTATAGGACCATATTATTTCCATTTCAATTTGTTGAATGTCACTATCTGGATGTCGTTTGAACTGAATAAACCTGCAGGTATCTGCACTTCTCAAATGATATTAAGAACTTTATTCATGGATCCAGGGCCTCATATTATGTGCAAGTGTTGCGCAACTATGCGCGCCACAGTGCCTTGGGGGCGAGCAGTTCGCAAGGCCCCCGAGTGATCAGACGCGGGACCCGCACGTCAAGTGAGTTTGAACGGAGAGAATGGAGGTCTGTCATCTACCGTAGCGGCCTCATTACTGCAATGATTGACAACCAACAACCGACCAATCACTGCTCAGAGCCGGCAACCGTGCAGGTGTAGAGATGGCGACAAAAAGACATTAAGAATCTGGCGCAAGCAAAAGAAAAAAAACTAAAAGAAGCTTGAGCTAATACTATTCATTAAATTTCCTGTCAACACCTTTCTCTGCACTCACCTCTGTTGAACAGTCGGCCTCGTCATAAATTCACTAGTTGGTAGACATATCAGTTAAAGTTTGAAGCCTTAAAAACATGGAGAAAATATAAATATTGTTTTGTTATTGTTAATTTATTTCAGATGTAGTTTGTAGTTATTGATAAAGATTGTTCCATTAAAAGGCATTTTGTTATGCACTGATTTTGTATCTATTGTACACTTAGCACGTGGGAGCGTACAGGGGTCGTTTCTGTGGTGTGTACAGCGGCGGGGGGAGTAATAACAAAATTACTCTTAGGGCCCCAATTTGGCCAGGGACAGCACTGCATGGATCTCACCATGGTCCTAATGATGAACAGCTCTGCCACTTCCACGTGAACGCACTTGTACTTGGAAGGAGAATGCAGGGTTAACTCAGAATAAGTTTATACAGTTGATAAGCAGCTACGCAGTGCGGGTCATCCAGGGCTCAGTGGCACCAGATAACGAAAGGATGTCCTGTGGAATGTTGAACTTGCTTCGTACTACAGGCTTCAGGTGCTTTCACCCATTGAATGGAGCGATAAGATGTCAACAGCATAACGTTACCTTTTCACTGGTGGTCATATCGATGACACGGGAGGTCCCCCCGTCCTCGGGAGAAAGATCCATGATGCTGCTCCGTTTCTCTCACTTCGTAGAAAACATCGTCTCGCCCCAAAAAATGCTTCCAAACACCTCAGGCCTCTGTGAACACATGGGTACGGATGTTATTAATATTATGACGCGCCACGAGTTATCACTACGAAGTTCAGAGTGTGTTAGCATGTGTGAGGTTGGAGCTTGTTAGTGATTCTAACGTTGAACTGAACTTTCTCTCTGACATAATAGTAAATGACCTAGTTACAGCGCATCAATGACCAGACTTTAAAGCGAAGTGTCAACAATCAACTACACTTTGGTCTCAGATGTCTAGCTAGCGCACTAGCCCCATGCTAACCGCAACGCTAACCCTGCGAGCTGTTTAGACAGTACATGAAGAGATGTGTCGTGGCTACTTACACCTCACCAGGCTCGTTACTTCGTCGTAGCAACAAAAAGTTAAATGCACCCAGCGTGACAAACCTATTGATGCAGAAACGTTGTCAATTAGCATTAATCACTACATTAACCGAGCTCTCCAATAAAGCAGCTGCCATATTGGATCGGAAAAGCGGCGCTGCTCTTCTTCTGCTGTAAATTGAGCGCGCAGCATAGAGACCGCCGCCCCCTGGTGGACAGCGATCACCTGAGTTTGCAAGGAATTATTACGGTTATTAATATGCCACTGCTGACCCCTAGTATTAATGTTATAAGGGCCCTAGCGCCTTAATAAGAACCTATTTTAATCGCAAAAAACATTTTTTAAATTATTATTATTAATCAATACAACGTGTTATAGAGGTGAATTCGGGTGAACGACACTAGTTGCCACTTTGAGACTTCATATCCCAGAAGTCTCTGCGCCGCATCAATGATGTCACCTGATATTGGAGGAGGAAGGGAATGCTAATATTTACAACCCCTGGCTTGTCAATAATTGTATCGTGAGAACGGATTGATTGAGTTGCTGATTCCACAGTATCTGAACGGAAGAGTGGACAACGGGGAGGGGGGGGGGGGACTAAATGACCCCTCCTCACACACAGGTAAATATCGACACTTCGATAAGGCACATGATCGATGACATCAAGCGAGCTCGTTAGCGCTTAGCTCGTCTGGTGTTGGTAAACAAGTGGACGTAGCACAGCGACGTTAGCTGGCTAGCGTTAGCTAGACGGGTAGACGGGTAGACGGACAGACGGGTAGGTGGACAGACGGGTAGACGGACGGACAGACGGGTAGGTGGACAGGCGGGTAGGGGGCCTGAGCCAGCAGCTGTCAAAGTCTCAACGTTACATGGGACACAAACACAAGCTCAACTCGCTAGCTCGCAGACAGCTTCGCTAGCTTCCAGGGCTGAGGAAGCGGCTCGCTCACAGATGGTTCAAGCTAACCCCTCGGAACGTGGAGCTACTTCCAGCGCAGCTCCATTAGTTAGTTAGTTAGTTCGTTTACTATGCGCTCGTGACGAGCAGCTGACTGGTCCGTGTGAGTCAGCTGGGACCTGAGCGTCACTCACTGTCTGACCGTCTGTTCTGTTCATGTCTGTTCTGTTCATGTCTGTTCATGTCTGGTCTGTTCATGTCTGTTCTGTTCATGTCTGTTCTGTTCATGCCTGTTCTGTTCTGTTCATGTCTGTTCTGTTCATGTCTGTTCTGTTCATGTCTGTTCTGTTCTGTTCATGTCTGTTCTGTTCATGTCTGTTCTGTTCATGTCTGTTCTGTTCTGTTCATGTCTGTTCTGTTCATGTCTGTTCTGTTCATGTCTGTTCTGTTCTGTTCATGTCTGTTCTGTTCTGTTCATGTCTGTTCTGTTCATGTCTGTTCTGTTCTGTTCATGTCTGTTCTGTTCATGTCTGTTCATGTCTGTTCTGTTCATGTCTGTTCATGTCTGTTCTGTTCATGTCTGTTCATGTCTGTTCTGTTCATGTCTGGTCTGTTCATGTCTGTTCTGTTCTGTTCATGTCTGTTCTGTTCATGTCTATTCATGTCTGTTCTGTTCATGTCTGTTCATGTCTGTTCTGTTCATGTCTGTTCTGTTCTGTTCATGTCTGTTCTGTTCATGTCTGTTCTGTTCATGTCTGTTCTGTTCTGTTCATGTCTGTTCTGTTCATGTCTGTTCTGTTCTGTTCACGTCTGTTCTGTTCTGTTCTGTTCTGTTCTGTTCATGTCTGTTCTGTTCATGCCTGTTCTGTTCTGTTCATGTCTGTTCTGTTCTGTTCATGTCTGTTCTGTTCATGTCTGTTCATGTCTGTTCTGTTCATGTCTGTTCATGTCTGTTCTGTTCATGTCTGTTCTGTTCATGCCTGTTCTGTTCTGTTCATGCCTGTTCGGCTCATGTCTGTTCGGTTCATGTCTGTTCGGTTCATGTCTGTTCGGTTCATGTCTGTTCGGTTCATGTCTGTTCTGTTCATGTCTGTTCTGTTCATGTCTGTTCTGTTCATGCCTGTTCTGTTCATGTCTGTTCTGTTCATGTCTGTTCATGTCTGGTCTGTTCATGTCTGTTCTGTTCATGTCTGTTCTGTTCTGTTCATGTCTGTTCTGTTCTGTTCATGCCTGTTCTGTTCATGTCTGGTCTGTTCATGTCTGGTCTGTTCATGTCTGTTCTGTTCATGTCTGTTCTGTTCATGTCTGTTCTGTTCTGTTCATGTCTGTTCTGTTCTGTTCATGTCTGTTCTGTTCATGTCTGTTCTGTTCATGTCTGTTCTGTTCATGTCTGTTCTGTTCTGTTCATGTCTGTTCTGTTCATGTCTGTTCTGTTCTGTTCATGTCTGTTCTGTTCATGTCTGTTCTGTTCTGTTCATGTCTGTTCTATTCTGTTCTGTTCTGTTCTGTTCTGTTCATGCCTGTTCTGTTCTGTTCATGTCTGTTCTGTTCTGTTCATATCTGTTCTGTTCTGTTCTGTTCTGTTCTGTTCTGTTCTGTTCTGTTCTGTTCATGTCTGGTCTGTTCATGTCTGTTCTGTTCATGTCTGTTCTGTTCTGTTCATGTCTGTTCTGTTCTGTTCTGTTCTGTTCATGTCTGGTCTGTTCATGTCTGTTCTGTTCATGTCTGTTCTGTTCTGTTCATGTCTGTTCTGTTCATGTCTGTTCTGTTCATGTCTGTTCTGTTCTGTTCTGTTCTGTTCTGTTCATGTCTGTTCTGTTCTGTTCATGTCTGTTCTGTTCTGTTCATGTCTGTTCTGTTCTGTTCTGTTCTGTTCATGTCTGTTCTGTTCTGTTCATGTCTGTTCTGTTCTGTTCATGTCTGTTCTGTTCATGTCTGTTCTGTTCTGTTCATGCCTGTTCGGTTCTGTTCATGCCTGTTCGGTTCATGTCTGTTCTGTTCATGTCTGTTCTGTTCATGTCTGTTCTGTTCATGTCTGTTCTGTTCATGTCTGTTCTGTTCTGTTCATGTCTGTTCTGTTCGGTTCATGTCTGTTCTGTTCATGTCTGTTCTGTTCATGCCTGTTCTGTTCATGTCTGTTCTGTTCATGTCTATTCATGTCTGTTCTGTTCATGTCTGTTCTGTTCATGTCTGTTCGGTTCATGTCTGTTCTGTTCATGTCTGTTCTGTTCATGTCTGTTCGGTTCATGTCTGTTCTATTCATGTCTGTTCTGTTCTGTTCATGTCTGTTCTGTTCATGTCTGTTCTGTTCATGCCTGTTCTGTTCATGCCTGTTCTGTTCATGTCTGTTCTGTTCATGCCTGTTCTGTTCATGCCTGTTCTGTTCATGCCTGTTCTGTTCATGTCTGTTCATGTCTGTTCTGTTCATGTCTGTTCGGTTCATGTCTGTTCGGTTCATGTCTGTTCATGTCTGTTCTGTTCATGCCTGTTCTGTTCATGTCTGTTCATGTCTGTTCTATTCATGTCTGTTCTGTTCTGTTCATGTCTGTTCTGTTCATGTCTGTTCTGTTCTGTTCATGTCTGTTCGGTTCATGCCTGTTCTGTTCATGTCTGTTCATGTCTGTTCTGTTCATGTCTGTTCATGCCTGTTCATGTCTGTTCTGTTCATGTCTGTTCGGTTCATGTCTGTTCTGTTCATGTCTGTTCATGTCTGTTCTGTTCATGCCTGTTCTGTTCATGTCTGTTCATGTCTGTTCTATTCATGTCTGTTCTGTTCTGTTCATGTCTGTTCTGTTCATGTCTGTTCTGTTCATGTCTGTTCTGTTCTGTTCATGTCCGTTCGGTTCATGTCCGTTCTGTTCATGTCTGTTCGGTTCATGTCTGTTCGGTTCATGTCTGTTCTGTTCATGTCTGTTCTGTTCATGTCTGTTCTGTTCTGTTCTGTTCATGTCTGTTCGGTTCATGTCTGTTCTGTTCATGTCTGTTCGGTTCATGTCTGTTCTGTTCATGTCTGTTCTGTTCATGTCTGTTCTGTTCTGTTCTGTTCTGTTCATGTCTGTTCTGTTCTGTTCATGTCTGTTCTGTTCATGTCTGTTCTGTTCATGTCTGTTCTGTTCTGTTCATGTCTGTTCTGTTCATGTCTGTTCTGTTCTGTTCATGTCTGTTCTGTTCATGTCTGCTCTGTTCTGTTCTGTTCATGTCTGTTCGGTTCATGTCTGTTCGGTTCATGTCTGTTCTGTTCATGTCTGTTCTGTTCATGTCTGTTCTGTTCATGTCTGTTCTGTTCTGTTCATGTCTGTTCTGTTCTGTTCATGTCTGTTCTGTTCATGTCTGTTCTGTTCTGTTCATGTCTGTTCTGTTCATGTCTGTTCTGTTCATGTCTGTTCGGTTCGGTTCATGTCTGTTCTGTTCATGTCTGTTCTGTTCATGCCTGTTCATGTCTGTTCTGTTCATGTCTGTTCATATCTGTTCTGTTCATGTCTGTTCTGTTCATGCCTGTTCGGTTCATGTCTGTTCATGTCTGTTCTGTTCATGTCTGTTCATGTCTGTTCTGTTCATGCCTATTCTGTTCATGTCTGTTCTGTTCATGTCTGTTCTGTTCATGTCTGTTCATGTCTGTTCGGTTCATGTCTGTTCTGTTCATGTCTGTTCTGTTCATGTCTGTTCGGTTCGGTTCATGTCTGTTCTGTTCATGTCTGTTTTGTTCATGTCTGTTCTGTTCATGTCTGTTCATATCTGTTCATGTCTGTTCTGTTCATGTCTGTTCTGTTCATGCCTGTTCGGTTCATGTCTGTTCGGTTCATGTCTGTTCGGTTCATGTTGTGTTGCAGGTTCGTGTGAAGTGTGGCCTGCCCCGCCGGGTCTCGGCAGTTAGCAGTGACTCGAGGAGCTCGGGAACACTCCACAGTTCACCTGGTTGGAACACAGGTGTGTACAGTGTACTGCAGTAGGGTACTGTAGTCTCTCTTGTGGTCACTTACCTTTGACTTACTCACCTGCTTATCGCCTTCCTGATATTTACGTGAATATATTTTAACATTATCTGGGTGTTCACAGTAACAGTCCTACATGATCAGAGTCTTCAAATCATTGACAATATTTACATGATTTCTGTATTTTGAGTACGAGACAGGTATTACTCCTCTTTGAGACTATATGTTGTCACTTTCAAAGTATAGTCATCAATTCATTATTCTATATTCTATATGTTTGGTGCAGCTGTTTGCTAGTTTCAGTAACTGGAAAATGTTTGTGTTCCCTCCTGCCTCTGCTGCCAGTGTCCTGATGGAATGGGTATTCATCATGAACCGGATGAGCTCTCAGGGTAGCTCTGCGGCCCAGCGGAGGCGCATGGCCCTGGGCGTGGTGATCCTCCTGCTGGTGGATGTCATCTGGGTGGTCTCCTCGGAGCTAACCTCAGTAAGGACTTTGTCACAGTCAGTCAGTTTCCCACACCTGCTGTGGCGAAGTGGGTTGCAGCATGAGATGAGTACAATGGGAGTGAAATGAGAGAGGGCACGCAGATGCACTCGGGTCTTCTGGGATCAACAGACAATAGTGTGAACTTGAAACCTTTGTTTGTGTTCCAATGCATGACATAACTCTGGCCTTCTCTGCCCCAATAAGTGGTTGATGAAGTGCTAAAATACTTCAAAGTTAATACAACAACTCAATTAAATGTGGAAATCCACATTTCAACTTAAATTAACTTGTATTTATGTGTTAGTATCTTAATATTGTAGGTGCTCCAATTACCCTTCATATGGCAGGGTAGTTATAAAAATGTAGAACATTTTCTCAGTTTCAAACTTTTACATCTTAAATGGATGCTAGCTCATTTCTTGTGGCCAGGTGGCAAAAACGTCTTGCAGAAAAAAAAGAAGAAGAAATAACTACATAAAGAAAAAAAGTGTCATCAGCAATGTTGCATTAGTCTAAGTAAATATAATTGTTTGCCCTTCTTCGATGCTCCCAGGCAGAACTACATTTAACTTGAAAAACTAGAAATGCAAAAGAGGATGAATCACTGAGTCTCTGAGAGGGAAAACTGAGGTGAAACATATTTGAATTGAGAGCAACGACCTGTTAAACCAAACCCGGTGCTGTGAAGGCACCAAAGTGTCAGCTCTCCAGCACACGTTAGGCGGTTGACCAATGGTTACCTCAAGCGTTTCCTTCTGCTGATTGTTCCCGCAGTACATTTTCAAGCGACAGGAGTACAACAAACCCTTCTTCAGCACGTTCACCAAGACCTCCATGTTTGTGCTGTACCTGCTGGGCTTCTTGCTGTGGCGGCCCTGGAGGCAGCAGTGCACAGGCACTCTGAAACGGCGGCACTCTGCGTTTGTAAGTAGTCGAGCCACACTCTCACCACACGGGGGCAGTAGGTTTAACAGGTTTTTTTCCCTGGAAACATTTATGACAGGCACTGATAGAGATTCACAAACCATTGTTTTTTTCTCTGTTGACAGTTTGAATTTCCTCTCTCTGCAGTTTGCTGATGCCGAGGCCTACTTTGCACCTTGTACCACTGACACTACTGTGAACAACCGTTTGGTATGAAGTTTGAAAGCAGAGGAAGTAATAACTACCTGTGTAGTGCTGTTTCCTATTCTGTTGGCAGTTGAGGGAGCCAAACACAATACATGTGAAGGGTTGGTTTACCTACAGTGTACACCTCTGTAACAAAATACATGTCTGACGTTGTCTTTCACTCCCATGCAGAGTGAACCACTGTATGTGCCGGTGAAGTTCCAGGATGTACCTGCTGAACACTCACAATTTTTAATTGGAGACTATGAATCTTGTGAGTACACAGTTTAGTTTTTCTCTTAAGAAGAGCAATTATGAGGCATATATTAATTGTCTTATTCCAACACTTTATCCTCCTCTCATGAGTACGTTTAAAGTTTTGTCTGATAGCTCATTGATGACCTCAGCAATTTGTGTAATTCAACAAAATAATGGTCTTGCTGCGAATACTAATGGAGCCTCCAAATGACATTGCATTTTCTGTGCTCAGGTTTCCATTAATCCCAACTCTCTCCGTGTCCGCCTCCTAGCAGCTTCCAAAAAGCACCGGGTGCGTTTCAGTAATGTGATGGAGGTGCGTCAGCTGCCCTCCACTCAGGCTCTGGAGGCCAAGCTGTCCCGCATGTCCTACCCTGCCGCCAAGGACCATGAAGCCATGTTGCGCACAGTGGGCAAGCTAACCATCACCGATGTGGCAAAAATCAGCTTCTTCTTCTGCTTTGTGGTAAGTAGAAACCAGCTGGCAGGCTTTTCATTTTACATTTCCTCATCAAATTATAGACACATTTCATAGCTACATTAGAGGTTAGATAAGAATTTTTCTTTATTTGTTCTCAAGAGGGGAGTAGCAGAAGATGGCTTCAAAAACAGAAATATTTTGGGGAGATTGAACATGCTCACTAATGTTCTAATAAAGGAGAATGCGTCTGAAAAACATTTTTTAAGTCACCAGGGGGGAGGAGAAAATCAAGACAAGCTATCAGATGCACAGTCATCATCACCAATCAGTGTTTTGCTACCCAACAATCCATCATGACATCGTGACAAACTTTCAGCTCAAATCGAACATTCAGGCTTGTATACAACTTTCTCTTAACTTTCATACTTTCCGATATTTTCAACGTTTTCATGATCGTTCTAGTAAATACTCATTAACTACCCATTTCCCACTTTTCCTACTCGTCATACTCCTTCAGCTTATTCTTCCAAATTCAAGCCAGCGGTCCTGTTTAGTGTCAGGCGTCGGCGTTTCAGCAGCACCATTCACACCGCTATGTCTTCACAAACGTTTAGTTTATAGTTTTTTTCTAATTTTATTAAAAAAAGTAAAATCTCATCTACAAAAGTTCTATACTGTGTTAAAGGTCCTTTGGCTGCAATGACAGCTTGGAGTGCTCTTGAGTAAGTCTTGTCTCAGTCTCTGCAGCGGGTTTTCTTTATGAACCTCTCTCTCTATTTGGCAGCTCGTCATCCTGACAACTTTTCCTCTGTTTGTCTTCCAGTGGTTCCTGGCCAACCTGTCCTACCAGGAAGCCCTGTCCGACATGCAGGTTGCAATTGTCAACATTTTGTCATCCACCTCAGGTGATTCTCACTTTATGAATTTCATGATTAAAAGTCAAATCTATTGGTCAAAAAGAAAATTGGGAACATGAGTCTATAAATGAAATATGCCCAGGGCTGTCGACAGCCTTGGGTTTCTGACTGCGCTGCGCTCTGCCACTTCTCCCTCTTCAGGCCTGTTCACGCTCATTTTGGCTGCCATATTTCCCAGCAGCAGCAGCGACCGCTTCACATTGTCCAAACTGCTGGTCGTGGCTCTGAGGTAAGGGCTGAGTGATGTGTTGGTAGAAGGGCAGAGTGGGAGTGTTCAGTGCTCATTGCTCAGTGTTTTGTCACTCCCCTCACCCATCCTGTGGCACTTGGTGACACATCCTCTGATGATGCTCGACACAGCCACTGTAGATCGTTCCTCTCTACACACTGGCTCATGTTTGGATCTAACTCATCATGTGGTGTAGCTTCATGTGATGTCTCTTTAGCTTTATGTGGTGTCTCTGTTGTTTAGCATGGGAGGTGTGACCCTGGTGAGCTTCTCCAGCATGGACAACCCTGATGAAAAAGGTTTCATAGGTAACCATGGACACTCCTTTACACAACTATATTGTATAATTATTACAGTTTGACTCCTTCGACGTGCAGTGACTTTGACATTTTCACGAAGGTTCCTTGTGGTCACTGGCTGGGGCGATTCTTTACGCAGTCTACATTGTGATGATAAAGAGACGAGTGGATCGAGAGGATAAGCTTGACATTCCCATGTTCTTTGGTAAGAAAATACTCTTTTTTTAAAAAATCTTTTTAAAGGACAAGGACAATTTTGTATGCCTCAGGCTATAAAGAGCAGCCGTGTCTGGAATCAAAAGTCAAAAGTCAACCTCACTGCAACACCTTTCTGGCCATTAGCAAAGTACATTTTTGGAGTCGCGGTCGACACATAGGAGGCAACACAACAAATCTATTCATCCACCTTAAAATGAAGCGTCCAGAAGAACATTAGAATGTGAGTGTTTCACTCAGGCTGGTACAACCCCACTCATCTTTACCTGACAAGGCTGTGAGACATAAAACTATTATCACAGACTGACACTCAAAATCAGGGTCAAAGCAGTGAACGTTGTGAATAGATGTCTGAGGGGTCGTGTTCTATCGAGCTAAGATGTTGCTGTTTAACACCGCAACATGGGATTTTAACATGATTAATGCACAATTTTGATGCAAGATATTAGATTCAATGTCTTTGATGCAATGCTGTTACATTTAGTACAACGTGATGAGTCCATAGGCTGGTTCCAGTCTGCATATTCTCAACTGTACATTTCAAAATTGGTATTAAAAAAAAAGTTGATCACAATTCAGAACGTGGATAGTGATTGTGTCAAAAAGATTGGGGGAAGATAGTCAACCACTAACAGTATTGTTTTTGGAAAATGTTATTTTCAGATGAACAGTATTCTTATCAATGTCTGCACCCTATTTATTTATTAAATATAGAGGGTGTAGAAGAGGAGGCCCTCGTCCCAACCTTTATTCCATGAACATGTATCATGTAACACATGAGTTTGTGTTGAGAGCTGTGTTGGACCCGTGTGTGTCTCAGGGTTCGTGGGTCTGTTCAACCTGCTGCTGCTGTGGCCGGGCTTCCTCCTGCTTCATTATACAGGCTTCGAGGCCTTCGAGCTCCCCAGTCAACTGGTGTGGACCTACATCCTCATCAACGGCCTCATTGGCACCGTTCTCTCAGAGTTCCTCTGGCTCTGGTCAGTCACAAGTCCCTTCTTATATAATGATATATTTTATATTTTGCTTCCATATATGCTTGAATAATGTACATTGTGTCTCACTGGCGCTGATGTTGCTTTCTGTCCACAGGGGCTGTTTCCTCACGTCATCTCTAATCGGAACTCTCTCGTTGAGCCTCACTATCCCGCTCTCCATCTTGGCCGACATTTATATGCAGAAGGTACGTTTCAGAAATGATGTCTTTGGCATCTGCGAAACTCCAGGTTGAGGGTGGAAATGAAAAGCAGACAACAATGACAATTTAGACATGTTGACAAATTAATTGTCTGAATGAAGAAATATGGAGACTTCATGGGGGTGAAACAAAACCAAGCAGAACAAATATATTTCAGAGGTTGTTAGTTGTGTTCTGTATTTATCATATTGTTTACCCAATTTATGTTGTGACGTAAGTATTTATTCATGAAGGTCAAACATTGTTATAAATGAATCTGACAAAGTGAATTGCGGTGATGACAGTAGTTGTAAGTGGTAACTTTGGACTTGTGTGTGTGAACAGGTGCGTTTCTCGTGGCTGTTCTTTGCTGGGGCAGTCCCCGTCTTCCTCTCCTTTATCATCGCCACGATGCTGTGCCACTACAACAACTGGGACCCCGTCCTGGTCGGACTGAGGAGAGTATACGCCTTCATTTGCAGGAAACATCGCATTCAGAGGTAATGCCCCCCGGACCTCCACAGGCCTCTCATGTGACACAGTAATACACTGTGGAATGCATTAGCCACAGTTATCAGTGTGTTACGCACAACGTACTACACATTATTGACACTTGAATGTTTACTCTTTTTTTTTTATAAAAGTACACTTGGAGAAACAATGAAAACCAAATGGCAGATATTTGACACTTCTCAGAATAGGGAATCCATTAGAGATAACACTGCAAAATTTTGTTGTGTGTTCATGAACTCCACTGAAACCTCTGACGATTTAGTCGATACTCACAACTGAGAGTTACAGCTTAATAGTCAGAAACAATTGTCTTCATCCGTCAAAGATGGTTTGTGTTACATGGGAGTTGTTCAAGGATGCAAGAACCATTTCCAGGTTTCTCTTCTTTGATGTCAGATGAAGCTGTTGTCTGTGTACAGACATTTTCCTGTGGCAACCGCAGTAGTGGTTACTATGGCGTTTATGACGCAACTGCAAAACAAGTGTAAACAGACACGCATGTTTAATGGGTGAAAGTGTTGCTTCAATGAGTTACATTTGTTAGAGGCAAACACACACACACACACACACACACACACACTCCTGCGATCAGACTAAGTCTGTGCAGGAGGGGAGGTTGTGACAATGTGAGCATTCAATGAAATGGTTTTCATACCAATAATTTATAAAGTAAATACTTTTTAAAGTTTGAAATAGAAAGTGAGTTGTTGTTTCATTGCATTGTGGTGTCTGACCTCTGACCTCACACATTCTCACAAAGACAATTGTTTTCTCGCTGAGTCAAGTCTTGAATCAGATGTACAAACTTCTGACCCTGCATCAGTTTTGCCGTCTATGGTGAGGGATGGTGGTTGTCAAGACGATGATGACTGTGATGACGATTGACACTCTGTTGCTCTGCCCACAGACTGCCAGAAGACAGCGAGCAGTGCGAAAGCCTTATTCCTCTACACACCGTCTCGCCCAACGAAGGAGGTTTCTGTTCGTGATCCAACAGTCAAATGTAATGTCTGTGCGTGTGCGTGCGTGCGTGCGTGTGTGTGTGTGTGCATGCATGCGTGGTGTGTGTGTGGTGTGTGATGATGGACAGTGGGTGGTATATGAGGGCGGTGACATTGTTGTGACACAAAGTGACACACATCCTGACGACTCTTCTGAAGGCCCAGTGTCTGAACACAGGCTGTGTAGAGTATTTATATAATAACTAGACCTGCTTTATAATCAAAGAAAGACATAGAAATCCCACTTTCTACAATATGGGACCTTTAATACAGGACACTCTTCTCTCCAGCTGCCTCAAACCAGCCCAGTGCTATTGGTAGAAGGACAGACTAAGTGACCAGCTGGTAAACAGTGGAGCATCTAGCACCTGAAAATGGAGCAACAAGGGGAGTTAATGTTGAACTTGTATTCATCAGGTGGCCTGAAATATGATTCCAAAGGAAATCTAACGCAGTTTCATGTCTGCTAAATTTGTCAATAGTTAGTTAATTGCTCACACAACAACTTTTTCCCAGTGCTCCCCAGTAGCCAAAAGAAGGAATTGGTTCAGCTGTAAAGAAGAAATGTCGATAGACTTTCTGCTTTCATTCAGTTAGTTGTCTTCAACATCTGCCGAGCATCCGTCAGGCGCCACAGTGTTTGGACGTGATGTGTGTGGGGGACACGATCATCATCATCACAAAGATATTTCAGATCAGGCCGGCCACCCAGTCTCTTCACTATTCAGAGGCTTCGTCAAGCTTTTTTCTCTCTGCTTCCTAAACCTACAGAGTGATTTAGAACTCATCATGTGGTTGGTGATGGAGGAGTTAATGGGGAATGAAAACAGACTGGAATGTTTCTGCTCGCCGTGTAGTGGTGTAGGGCCGAATGGAGGCCGAATGGAGTACAGAAGTATGATTATTTCATTATGGATCAACATTTTGATTATTGTTTCAGTTTAATGTGAAACAAAACATCAATCTTGCGCTGCCAGAGCCGAATGAGTCATTAATAATATGTATGAGTTAGTACAACAGGAAGTCCAATTTCCTATTTTTGTTGTAACCTGAAGACATTTTGGTTTATGATCAAAACATGAACATGAGATAAGAATTCAGAGTTTCAGCTTTTATTATCTGGAGACCGAGTTAGTTTACAACACAATTTTTCTTTAGACTTTTGAATTCATTCAGCCATCCTGTCACTTACATTTCAATCCACACGTCTATTCTGGTGGCAGCTTCTTCTTCTCTCCTGTCCATTCATGCAGCCGCCTCATAAACAGGGGAGTGATTAACCATCTGCATCATGTTCAGATCCTTCCTTCCTCCACACTTTTGCATTTCCATCACTTTGGTAGATGTTCATCTTGGCCTCCTCAGTCCAGAAGACTTTGCTCTCACAATGTTTCTGTCCTCAAGTTCTGATAAACTTGGCCTAACTGTCCAATATCTGAGACATTCAGAGTTATTTAATGTTTTAAAAAGTAAAAAACCTATCTAAAAGGCAACATGTGGGCAATAAGACACCCCCGAACTGAAACATGTGCAGGTTCTGAACTTTATGTGTCATAGTGAACACATTAAAACATGGTTTTAATGTGGATGCAGTTTTAATATATTTATTTTCTTTCTCCCCAAGGTGTGGATCTGGCCGAGCTGACAATCTGAAAGCTCTCTGAGACGTTGAACTACCCCAGTGCCTCGTATTCAAACTTATTTATTTTCTACAGTGTTGAGACGGACCAGCCAATTTTCCTTTTTATTTTCACACGTCAGCCATCACTGACTGAGAGTCTGACTTCACTCTATGGTACTCAAGGTGCTGGACACTATCAGTCAATACTGTGGTGTCATGTGACCAAAGGAAATAACAATAACCAAGGTGGAGCACGTGTGTGTGTGTGTCTTTGAAAAGAGCTCCCGTCACTATTTTTGGAAGGACAATATTTTATACTGGACACAGTAATGTTTGTCCCTTTGTGAGATGTGCTGTTTGTTTCGACGGATGTGAAATGAATGCATTTCATATGGCAATTTCATGTATGGCCATTTGCACAAACCGGCCTTTTCCTGACGGTGTTCGTATCACCAAGGTTCTGCAACGCAGCGTCTTGCGGGTCAACCTTAATGTCACGTGGTCTCCGAGGGGCTGATTCTAGCTTTTCACATATGATAAGTCAATCATCTTGTAGAATTAGAAATGCAGCATTGATAGAGATTCTTACTCCGGTAAGAACTACAGAATGTTGGCCGTCTGCTTGAAGGAGCCATTTCCATTTCCTAATGGGTGTAGATACTGTCCAGTGTTGAAGTATGTTCCAGATGAACACTACAGAATGATTTTCTGAGATTATGCATCAGTCCATATTCAATGTATTTTTGAAAATGAGTCGGCGTAACAGCAAAATTCTCTTTTAATGGAAACTGAGATTTTGTCAATTGGAAAAAAAAAAGATGGATTTTCTGTTTGTGTTTTCATATGATGTATATAGATGCAGATATATATATCACAGCATACGGTGAAATGTAAAGGTTCCACTATTTCTCATGTTGTCTGCATACACTTCAAAAGAAAATTATTTTTTCATCTTTTATCAGTGGTGCTTGTGGAATCATGGATAGGATTTTTTTTCTTTTCTTTCTCAGGTTCTTTGACTTGATTTTATTTTCAGAAATAGTTGTGAAGGGCCCGCCCCTTCATCAACTGAAGCTCTTGAATAATCCCATTATTTTGGAAGACTGTTTTCATACTTACACTGCACTATTAAAATGTAATGTTTTGAATCTCTGCTCTGAGTCGTGTATTTGTGCTGGAGACATTGCTTGTGTGTGGGAGAACAACAGCATTTTCTCTTCTGTTTTCTCCTGACTGTAGTTGTGGACTCTTCTGTCATTTACCGTCATCTGTTTGCACCATATTCACACGACGGCCATTTTTCTCTGACGTGCTGGGTGGGAAGCTCAAATGCTGTTAGGACGATATAGTGTTGTCGTGCTGTCTTCCAGGCTGAGCCGTGTCTGACAAAGTGTTATCATGTCACTGCTTTCCGACTGATCAGCAACTGATGAGACGAGAGACGGTGAAAAGAACCATTGCTTGGGTGGTTCGCCAAGTACAGTCTCTTCACACGGTCAGGATTATGTGATCGCTGTTGGGTGTATTTGACCACACCCACACAAGTTTCTTAGACAATTGAGGAAAGGCGATACCTGAAACCTCGAATCAAACATACGGGTAGTAAAGTACATTTGAGTAGTTTGATACAAGTTAAAGTTCAGGAGATAACAGGAGTGACCCGTCTCTCACCAGAGCAGAGCAGTAAGACTCCATACGGATCCTGAAGAGCGCTATGGACTGTCCACCTGTCAGTGTCCCCACCTCCTGAAAAGTCCTGACTACGTCATGAACAGGATGGAGTGAACTTACCTTCACTTTGAAATAAAAGTTTAGAGCTGAAAGTACAGTGAAACTTGACCATGAGGAAAAAGTTTGAAACTATTCTTTACCAGGTTCAAGAAAATATCCTTGACTTGAGTTTTTGCTCATTTTGCACTTTAACTGTTTGGGAAAGAGAAAAGGGCGTGAGGATTGCAAATGAAAAGTTATTCTATAGGTCGTTAGGTTTCTAATCTTAGGTTCTAGTCTTTTCCTCCTCCTCCTCCCCTGGACCGCAGTGCCTCAGATACGATAAGAACACACTGTAGCACTTCTCATGGTGACACAGTAAAGACTAAATATCAAATGGCAACAATATCTCCAAATTTATACAGATTTGGAAATGATGAATACAAATGACCGTCTGAGGGGGTTTTGGTCTTTACAGCAGCACTGACGCTTCTAAATTCTGAACATATGAGGCAAGCAGTCTTATATTCAGACTCTGCTTCAGTTCAAATGAGGATAGTGTGTGGAAGAAGCTGAGAAACACTGTGGAAGTGTCATGTGGAAGAAAGAGAGCGACCATATGCTTCAGTGTCACGACTTGGCATAAAGACATTCAGGATGGAGAGGCTGCTGGGAACCAGTCAGGGCCTGTGAGAGCAGTCCAGAGACAGGATTCCAGAAAAAGGCCCAGCAGAGGTTACACTTCCTGCGACAGCTAAGGAAGTTTAATCTGCCTAAGGAGCTGCTGACCACTTTCTACTCAGCCAACATTCAGTCCGTCATCTGCACCTCCATCACTGTCTGGTTCGGGCCAGCCACCAAACGGGACAGGGCCAGACTGCAACGGACAATTGGCTGCAGAGAGGATCATTGGAGCTGACCTTCCCTCCATCCAGGACCTGTACCGGTCCAGGGTCAGGAAAAGGGCAGCAAAGTCTCTGCAGACCCCTCACATCCTGGTCACAAACTGTTCAACCTCCTTCCCTCTGGTAGGCAATACAGGACACTGTACAGCTTCTTTCCCCAAGCAGTCACTCTGTTGAACGCTCAGAAATAGCCCCCACCCTCACACTGAACAAAGTCAATCAACACTGTTCTGCTCATCTACCTCATGTATATTTCAATCTTACAATTACAATATTGTTATTAATATATTGCCAAGGCATTGAACTGCGTTGCACTATATTTATATTTATATTTAAATCTTAAATCTCAGACTATACTGATATTGCACCATTCCTTCCCTCTCTTTACTTTTTTGTAAATTTGTAAATTCTATTGCATTGTGTGTGTGTAGTAGTGTACTTAACATTTTTTTATATTTCTTACTGTCCTTTCTGTTTTTATTCTTTATATGTGAAGTGAGTGTTGTACTTTGAGAGCAAAGATTAACTGCAGTCAAATTCCTATTTGTTTACGCAAACCTGGCCAATAAAGCTGATTCTGATTCTGATTCTGATACTGATTACATCTTCACAAGAAGAGGAAGTTTAAGGAGGAGGAGGAATGTGACATGGACCATCCAGGTCAACGCGTGATTCAAATCCTTTTGGATTTGCAAGGTCCAAAAGGATTGAAACCACCAGGTGCTCTTACAGGTCATGGTCAACTCATGAAACGCAGACCTGATACCTGATATCAAAACCAGCTTTGTGTTCCACCACAGTCTTATCATTTAGTCTCCAGCTCAAAAAACACATCAGGTGTGCAGTATCGCCTCAACACTTCCTGTCTGCTGACTTGAAAGACAAACACTTGTGCCAACTTGTCCACACAGCGTCAACGTTTGTAGAAAAAACCCTTCCAAAGTAGATCCACATTACTATTAAAGTCTTGAAATGAAGTCTTTTAAATTCCCCAGATGTGGAGACACTGGACGCTGTGATGAGATCTATTGCTCCAGGCTTCCTACACTGTCCACTGAAGGAGGTTTTCATCGAGTTGAATTATCCACAGAGGTCTCCTCCTCTCCAAAACAAAGACTGGTGAAAACATTGAATGTAGTAGTTTCACTCAAAAAATAAATCGTTGTTTCTCTGACACTTTGTGGACACAGGATGCAAGAGGTGTTCGCTTAGTTTGTCTCTCTGATAACTTCAGATCCAGATGTTCCATCGCTCAAACCCTTCATTTGGTTAAAGGTTGAAGCTACAACTTTATAAACTTATACAAACGGACCGTTATGTCACTTGAAACAGTAAGAAAGTTGGCTGGTGTGTGCGGTGATGATGATGTGAGGCCCGTCCACATCAGTAGTGTGCCTTACAATCCAACATGAACGTTTCTACATTCAGAATTGTGATACTGTTGGACACGCAAATAAATAAATATGTGCGAACGTGCGTGAGGGCGAACATACGTACCTGCGTGTTGCTTCACCTGTGTGACGTCACGTTCCGTAATGACAAGACATTACGTGTGAGATCAAAGGCGTCTGTCATCAAAACTTCACAGGCCCGTGGTCGTTTAAAGGTTCATGTAAGTTAGTTACACTTTCGTTAACGTTGCGACCGACATTTTCAATGAAAGGCACAGATGGATAACTCCACAGGATCTCAGCGTTCGTCTGACAGCCAACTTCGTCTTTTTGTCACAGTGGTGACGCTCAGGGTGCTGAATAAAACCGGCTCTATCAAATATGCTAGTGAGGACACATTGATCAACCTCACGCCACGCCTGGTGAACCAGATCCTGGCTGGGCTCCACGTAAGGACAGGCTGCTGTCCAGACGTAGCCATGTCCAAGAAAGTGGCTAAGGCTTTGCTTAAAGACCTCAACATTAAATTTGAGTGGCAGACCAGGTATCAGATCCTGATGGAGGATCCAAATATGGAAGCTGCCATTGTTAAATGTTTTCAAACCCACCTGCAGATGTTCTTTGATTGGTTTGGAAAGAAGGGTCTCAGCCGAAAAGATATAATCATCAATTTAGCAATGACAATTTGCAAAGCGTTGTGTTGCGTATGAGCCACCCCAGTCGTGGCTGGAGTTACGGCAGTTTGGCGACAGATGCAGAGCTGAAAAAAGCCCAGTTTGAGTTGAAGTTGCAGTTAATACAAACATCACATTGGCGACGACGATGGAGTTTCCGTTCCCACCTCTCCCTCCGTTCCTTGCTCTACACCAGGAGTATTCAATTACAATACAGGGAGGTCCAGTTGGAGAAATTTTCCTCAACCAAAGGTCCGGAACCATAATGTCTAACTTGCGTTATGATTCAGTGCCATATTGAAGAAGCTCGGTTGTATCGTCATCTAGCCTGATTGTCAATAACTGACTGTCAAATCGAATAAAGAAAAAGACCTGCAATTCAATAACATTTCAACAATGTTAACTGTCAGGTTTCATATTGAACTGGAGCAATTATAAATAACAAGTTGTCTAATAATGTTCTCTTCTCACTTCAAGTAAAGTAAGAACAAAACATATAATGTTGAAAATGTGCATCTTAACAGTCTCAGAACACAAAACCTGGGTGGAGAAATCAGAACACTGAAATACAATATTCTCTCACACTCATGCAATCATCTGTGAGTGTGTGTGTAGGGTATAAAAAAGGCATGGCGGGGGGGGGGGCACTCAATCATGTGTCACGGTGTGGCCTTTAGCAAGGCTCTAAACGTGTCGACTGGCTGGACCACTGTTACTTATGCACATGAAAACAACAAGCGACAGGGGCAGAGAAGCAGAGTTGGCTGCAGTAGTGTCTTAATAAAGAATTGAATCAAGTTAAAAGAGAAGTCACGCTGCTACGGAAAGTCCGGTGGTTGGTCCTGGAGCGAGACGGCGCTTTAGCCCTGGAGAAAGTGAAACGTATCCCCTGCGTGCCGACTAGGGCCAGCCGCGGATAGTTGTAATACGTTGGACGCCAAGCAGTGTTGTGACAGCTAACGCTCCACCAGTAAAATGGAAACGCCAGTCAAAATGTGCTATTCTCAATGATCTATCAGTTGTGGATCCAGATCCGGACAGGACAGCGTCTGGGTCCGGATCTGGACCGCGGTCCGCCTTTTAGTGACCCCTGCTCTCCATGGACTCACTGGCATGAATTGTCTGAAACACTGATACAGAGAGCCATGCTCATCCACGACTTTGGATTTTTCCCTCCGTAAGCCTCATGTGACGCTCTGCATTCTGGACATGTTGCTGCCCCACAAAACATTATGCTCCGGCTGATTGTTTTCCGCCAGCGCCAGCGGCAAGCGGGTGAGTCGGTCCACCATTACCTAGCCGACCTGGGGGGCCTGCCCAGCCTCTGCCAAGACAGGGTTAGGGTTAGGGTTAGGTAATAGCCTGAAACTCAGGGAAAAAAACTTATGAGGTCCCCAGACGATTTAACTCTGGCAAAGGCTGTGGACATAACATTCCAGAGTCTTTACTGGTGAGGAAAGACACAATCACTGAATCATCTGCAAACTTCATAAAGCCACTCCTTATGCTACGGCACTCTTTAGCGTTCAACATAAATAAAAGGCGGGTGATCCAGTGGAGGAGAGAAGAACATCCCTCACCTGCTGCGACCTTGCAGTTTCAAAATCCTACAACCAGCCCATGATCATTATTGTGGATACTCTTCAGCCTTTCTGCTAGAAAATGTGCCTGAATGCAGTTAAAAGCTGAGGAGAATTCAATAAAAATGAGTGGTGCCAGAATTATTTTTAAAAGGGTGCCCGTCGCATACGCTACAACCCTACTGCACCGGTAAGCAAATTGGAGTGGGACAAGATTTGCCTCTTCTGTGTTCATAAGCGCCTCCTTCACAATCTTCTCAAATGTTTTCATTACAAGAGAGGTGAGCACTACAGGCCTATAGTCATTAAGAGACTTTGGGGCATTATTCTTTGGCTCAGGTGTAATAGTGGAATCCTTCCAAAGACCAGGAACCCTATGGTGGTAGACTGACAACTTGAAAATGAAACTATCTGCAAGCTGTGAGGCACAGTTTTTAAGAATACAACCCCCATACAATCAGGGCCAGGACTTTTCCTATCCTTTACTCCCCGAAAAAGTTTCTGGATCTTGCCCTTATCCACAAATACACAGTCCTGCCCTGGAGCAGCATTTTAAAAAACTGACTGCTCCTCACTTGAATCATGGACATTAAAACAAAGATTATAAAACATTCAGTTCATTTGAAAGGTCAAGGTCAGGCTTGCCATTTAGGGAAATTGTGCATTTCTTGGACTGCATCCCCATCGTAGATTGCACATCCTCCCATGCAGGGTGTGATTGACCGGTACTGAGCAAGTTCTCTACTTTGTCCTTGTAGCCACTCTTGGCAAACTTTAGTTATTTTTTGATCTGTGTCTGTATTTCTCTGTATTGAGTCATATCCCCTTGATGAAAACTGATATTTTGCTGGATGATCATGTTTTTGACAGACTTTGAGATCCATGGTTTATTGTTTGGACAGATGAAAATTGACTTCCTGGGGATGATTAAATCCTCTCAGAAGGTTATGTATGCCAACAGTGTGTGTGAGTTCATCCAGATCAACACAAACATTTTTAAATAAGTCCCAGTCTGTGCAGCTATAACAGTCCTTGAGGCAGTGGATAGACTCCTCTGACCAGAGACTAAACGGTGTTCCGGCTTGTTTATCTTCAGGACCAGTTTGTAGGACGGAACTAAATACACGACATTGTGATCATACAAACCGAATGGAGCTCTACGAGGGGTTTTATAGGTTCCCCTGACAGATCCATAGCAAAGGTCCAGTTATTTCATGAGTCGTGTCGGGCAAGTCACATACTGGAAAAAATTACACAAAAAAGTTCCTGGTTTTCAATGATTTACCCATTACAGCGCTGCAGGGGATTAGTGTGGTGGCCATGTATTGATGGAGATATATAGATGCATGGCGTCCCAGGGGACACGCATGATTCAAATCTCTTTGAATTATAGGCCCGTCCACACAGTAGTGTGCCTTACAATCCAACATGTCTCTTCACCTTTGTGTGTAAAACATTAAGTGGGAGATCATAGGCGTCATCAAAACATCAAAGGCCTGAGGTTCATGTAAGTTAGTTACAAGTCATTTCTTTGCTTACCGCTCTGCCGCTTGGCTTTGCCTCAGCGCTATCGACGGCCGACGTTTGCAATGAAAGGCACAGATGGATAACTCCACAGGATCTCAGCTGTTGTCTGACAGCCAACTTCGTCTTTTCGTCACAGTGGTGACGCTCAGGGTGCTGAATAAAACCGGCTCTATCAAATATGCTAGAAAGGACACATTGATCAACCTCACGCCACGCCTGGTGAACCAGATCCTGGCTGGACTCCACGTAAGGACAGGCTGTTGTCCAGATGTAGCCATGTCCAAGAAAGTGGCTAAGGCTTTGCTTAAAGACCTCAACATTAAATTTGAGTGGCAGACCAGGTATCAGATCCTGATGGAGGATCAAAATATGGAAGCTGCCATTGTTAAATGTTTTCAAACCCACCTGCAGATGTTCTTTGATCGGTTTGGAAAGAAGGGTCTCAGCCGAAAAGATATAATCATCAATTTAGCAATGACAATTTGCACAGCTTTATATGCAATTCTTATAACGCTGAGCAATGGCCTGAATGATATATTTTAATAAAGCCTGCATGTGCAGCTGACTGCATAGCTAGATCATGGTTCCCGTTAGACCCCGGGGCACATGTCTTTTCGAGTCCACAGGGGCCTGCCCCACTGGCCCGGTCTATAATCCAGCCTTGTCTGACTGCGGTAAAGTTGGAAAGTTATTCACAGATTCTGACTTTCCCGATCACTAGCTAACAAAGGAAACATTGTAAAAAAACTAAAGTGCAGCCTGCTCCCTATAAGAGTTAGGTACACAATGAGCGACAGTGTAATTTTCATCCAAATGACCTGAAGGAATATCATGTGTCTTCCTGTTCCAAAGAGGTCAAATCCATCTGACCTAAATGACTACCGGCCCTCACATATCATGTGATGAATGTGCCGGAGAGGCTGGTCTTGGCCCGCCTAAGGCCGCAGATGGGGTTGTTGCTCGACCCGCTACAGTTTTGCCTACAGTATCTATAGTAGTCACCTCCTCTGGGCCAGCTGCAGTGGGCCCATTTGCACCTGGATGGGGTTTGCGGCACTGTGAGAATCACATTCTTTGATTTCTCCAGTGCTTTAAACACCGTCAAGCCACTTCTACTGGGTGTCAGTATCTGCAGGATCGGGCGTGGTCGTCTGGTTGTGGTCGCCAGAGTGCACATGGATCGGATCGATTCCATGCAACCGACTGCAGCCTAACTGGGGAGTCTGCTCGATCTGGTAGGCCTACACATGGACTCTCAGAACCCAAAGCTGGGGCTGAAGCTGGACACGCCACTGATGTAGTGAGGGAACTGCAGACGCCCTCCAAGAAATGGGGTAGGAAAATATATTGGTAAAACTCAACAGGGGATCGTGATTTGATATGCAACTGACTTGCTATTGACATTTAAAACTCTTCACAATTTATCTCAGACCTCCTTCAGACCTACACCCCCTCTCGCTCCCTGCGGTCCTCATCAGCAGGTCTACTGGCTCTACCAGACATCAAGCTCAGCACAGTTGGTGCCAGGGCTTTCTCCCATGCAGCACCAAAACTCTGGAACTCCCTCCTTCCTCCATCCGCTCACTGGACTCCATTACACAATTCAAAACTGCTCTTAAAACCCAACCTACCCCCTTTAACTGCCTCAACAGTTGTGTTTTTCAACTGTTGATTTTAACAAATGTTGACTGCTGATGTTTTATTGATGCTTCATTTTTTATTGTATGTATAATTACTGTACTTGATGTAAGGTGACCTTAAGTGCCATGATACTCGCCATTGAATAAAATGTATTACTATTATTATTATTATTATTATTATTATTAATAATAATAATAATAATAATAATAAGTAGCGCCCAATTTCTATTCTCCCTGTTCTGTCAAAAGTTTTTGAAAAGGTTGTGACAGCACAGTTAGATGACCATCCAGAGACCATTCAACTCCTTCATCCAATGCACTTTGGTTTTACACCAAATATTCAATAGAAATTCAAAATTGTTATTTGATCGAACAAGTGAAACAGGGGTTATGTTTTGGGAGCAGTGTTTGTTGATATGGTTGAATAACGCATTCTCCTGTCTAAGTTGTTTACTTAAAATTTTTTGATAAGATTTTTATTTTTATTTTTAGTCATTATTAACTGCGTGATAAGCAAAGTAAGAGGTTTCTGTGATATGGTAAATTAATGAAAACTAGCATTGCTTGGCATCCAGACTGTAGTCGGGAAGAAGGAAATGTTTTACTTTCTCTCTCCAGGGCCAAGCGCTGTTTTCTGCTCTCTCTCCCCTTCTTGCTCCACCACACACACACACACACACACACACACACACACACACACACACATTATGCACTGCTCTATTGTCGAAAACAGAAAGGTTGACAAGCAATGTAGGGTATGTCAAGAAAAATGGAAAGAACAAACAGCTCAAGGCAAACCTATATGCCTTATGTGCTCACAACAAGTGGCTCTTATCAAAGGAGTATTACATTAAACAATACTATGAGACCCAAGCAGCAAAATATGACAAGTACACAGGGCGACTGAACCGAAAAGGTGAATGAGCTAGCGCCACAGCTTAAAAAAAGCAGGTTTTTTTCCAAATGAGAGACACATGATGGAGCAGTAAAGGACAGCTATATCACTGCCAGTGACATCGCTGCAACATCCAAGCCATTAGTTTATTGAGAAATACTGTGGCGGAGAGAATTGGGGAATTTGCTGCAGATTTGAAGTCAATTAAAAGACAAAGTTAAGTCCTTATGTGCATTTTCCATTTGTAGTGATGATAGCACCGACGTGACGGTTCTAGTCCAATTAGGAATATGTATTTGCGGTGTGGATGCAACTTTGACTGTCACTGAGGAGTTTGTTGTGCGCTGGTGCCAATGACAAACACTACCACGGAGGATGACGTGTCGCTAGCCTTGTCGGGCCCCGGACAAACTGGAGGTGGACTGGAGCCGCGCAGTCAGTGTGGCCACCGACGGCGCACCATGAATGGTTCGGGAAAAAGGAAGGTGTGGTAGTAAAATTTACAGAGAAGATTTAGGCTGTTAACCCGGAGCAAATTCCAAACTGAATTTTATCAGAGTCAAAGGACTTAACCATCGGCTAAGTGAACACACACGGCCTGCCCTACCATGCAGAGGTCCGCTGGTTGAGCCGTGGAGCAGCAACACTTTTCTTCCAATTCTTGGAGCAGAAAGGAAAGCCAGTGACAGAGTCGGAACAGTTAGACTGGCCTATGGATCTTGCCTTTTTAGTAGACTTTACTCGACACTTGAATGTGTTGAATGTAAACATGCATGGATGCAACAAACTCGCCACAGAGTACTATGAAAGGGTTTGCGCTTTCCAAGTGAAGTTGGCTCTGTGGCAGACGCAGCTATCGAAGCACAACTTAGTTCACTTCCCCTGTCTAAAATCTCTACCTCTATCCAACAATAGATTCACTGTCTTTACTCAACTGGAGAAGGACTTTTTCATTCTCCTTTCACCATCAACGCATCAGACGTGCCAGAGGAACTCCTTGTGTAGCAGATCGAACTGAGGTGCAGTGCACTGTTGAAGGATGAATTTGCATCTGTTAGTTTGGAGTTCTTTTATCAATGCCTGACACCAAATTACATGAAGATGACAGCCTTCGCATCAAAGATACTTTGTACGTTTTGGACAATATATGTGAGCAGCGTAATGGAAATTGCAACTGCCAAGAAACTTACAATTACGCACTCAATCGTACATATATTGCAGGCCACTAAGTCCACAGAACCACTCTCCCTCCCTCCCTTCTTTTTTACTCATCACTACTACAGCAAACTGGATTCTAAATGTACTGATCACCACAGATTAACCACCAGCTACTCTGGACAAATGTATGAATTAGATATCCAAGCACAATATGTGATTATTATTGTTAACAGTTGTTTGAAATGCTTTCTGTGTCACACTTCACACAATTCTTTTTGCAACTTGACACTGTTGTGTTTGCATGTGCCAACATGCAATTTCTCATGGGTAGAGAGATTTTGGACAGATATTTTGTGCTTTATATCTTAGCTATAACCTGCGTTCTTTCAAATGTATAATTAATTAATGAGACATATTCAAATGAGGTATGTATTGTTACTCTTAATAGTTGTATGAAGAGGACAATTGTTTTTCGGTTATTTGTTGGACTTCTGTCTTCTACTTGAAACGTATTCTTGTCAATAGGAAAATGTGTGCCAACAAGGTATCTGTAGGCCTTCTTGAATTATTTTCAAATAATAAATCTGCAAATAGCCTAAATATCCACGTGGTGAGGTCAAATAGATTTTTAGCAAAAAAGAATCTGGCCCCCATGAGGTCTCATTTGAATCAATCTGGCCTACGACCTAATATGAGTCTGAAACCACTGGTGTGGCAGAATTATACCTCAAAAAAACTCATGATCCGATTAGTTCTATCAGAACCGTTGCTACCACAAGCACCGATCATTTAAACGTTTCATTAACTGGTTGACACTAAGTTGTCCCCATTTGAGTGTATACAATATATACCACTGCTCAAAAAAAATGAAGGGGACTTTTGGGCCCTTGGGCCATTCTAGTTCAGTATTATTTTGAATTAGGGTACACTGATTACATGTTTATGCATTAATTATCATTTCAATTCACTTTATTAGGTAGTATTTTTTTTTAAAGTTCGACTGATGTTATTCTGAATGCCTTTTCATTTCATGTCACTTATCATTTATGTCTTAATTCTCTCCTTGTGGGACAGAGGTCACAGTAAGTCAATGTAAATCTGTGCCATGTGAGGACGTTCTGTTTTAGATATGCCCTGCAAAGGACCGCCTTCAGAATTGGGAGGCATTGCATAGTGCTATCTTGTATTTCTCATTGCTCTTCTCCTTGATGCATCAATAAACTGTGTCTACTGAACCCTGATTGCACAATTTTTTCCACCACGTCTGGTTATTGTCTTTTTATTTATTTATTAAGGGCACAATGTCAGTCATGTTTAAGGTGAGTGTCACATACACAATCGTGTGCGTCATATCTGCATTTTTTACCTTATCAAAACATTCAGTTTGATTTATTTGGTCCAAATGAGGGATATTTTCCCGTGTATTTCTCATCTGTTTGTTTAGTCCTTATGATAAGAAGTGAAACCAGGCCTCGGCACTCATGCTGTGGTGTTTAATGTTTAACTGCCCTGCCCTCAGAGGTGGGAGGAGGCAGTTTGTGGGAGTTGAATGTTGGCTGATACATTGCTCAGACTGAGATGAAACCACCCAACACTGGACAAGGACCTGTGAGGACTTAGGGATCCCAGATGATCAGCCGGAATGTGAGGAGATGGATCAGGCTTGGGGCCACACGCTAGACTAGAGGGTGAAGACACTGAATCTTTAGGAACAGACGAGTCCCCGTATTGTGGATTGTCATGAAATGATCCATCCACTGTCATTCTCGTTCTAAACTGCTATATTAACAAACTGCTCACCTCCGGATCTTGGCTCAAATCACAAAGACTGCGCTCCGCAGACCTGATAAGCTGACGGACAAAATCCATACGTGGAAAATCAGAGCTCACCAATCCAGCCATGAGCGAGGAAATGGAGATAACAGAGGACAAAGACTGGAGAGAACTTGAACCAAATTACTCCATCAAAGTCTTCCTGACGATCTTTTACAGCCTAATCCTGGTGACGGGTATCGTGGGCAATTCAGTCACGATAAGAGTGACGCAAGTGCTGAAGCGAAATGGCTACCTGCAAAAAAATGTGACAGACCACATGGTCAGTCTTGCATGCTCTGACTTGTTGGTGCTCCTCATAGGCATGCCAGTAGAGCTCTACAGTGCCATCTGGTTCCCATTCACATCTTCATCGGGCAACGCTTCCTGTAAGATCTACAACTTCTTGTTTGAGGCTTGCAGCTATGCCACCATCCTCAACGTAGCCACTCTGAGCTTTGAGCGCTACGTGGCTATCTGCCACCCTTTTCGCTTCAAAGCCCTGGGTGGGAAACGTACCTCTGCCCTAATTACCTTTGCCTGGCTGGTGTCCGTGCTTGTGGCCCTGCCATTGCTGGTTGCTACGGGAACGCAGGGCCACATTCCCTTCCGAGCAGATGCACCCGTCCAGAATCTGACTTTCTGCACCAATCTGAAGGAGCGCTGGGTGATGTACAGGGTCAGCATCTTTGTAGCGTTCATCGTCTACATAATCGTATTGATCTGCGTGGCCGTCATGTGCCGAGCCATGATCCTGGTTCTGCAGAGACCTATGGGTTCGTTGGATGGAGCAAACAACGGAACTCACAGTGCACCCAAGCATGAAAGTGCAAAGATCAAGATGGCGAGGAAGCAAACCATCCTTTTTCTTGGTAGGTTCTTGTTCCTTGTTCCTTTTAAAGTGTATACTGTCTCAGTAATAATTCCATTTGGCATCTTAGTGTCCGTGTAACAGTGGAAATCTCTGAAAAGGGTTGACACCACCACTCAAATTACTGATTTCACAGACACACTGATACACAAACTGCTTTTATTTAGGGCGTGCTCTTGCACTGACAGCAATAGTGCAGATGAAGTGTTTGTAACTTCTTGTTAAAGTTTGTTTGAATGATGTTTCAGACCTGAAGGGAGCTGTGTACATAGATACAGGTACTAATACACAGTCACAATTTGGTGACACAGAACAATAGATTTTGTGACAGCAGGGGTGACACAAGTTGATAGAGGTTTCAAGCTGATATGTGCCACTGAAGACAGGCTAAAATGAAAAGAGATAAGAGACACACCAAAACATACAGAACTCCCCAAATCCCTTAGTCATGAAGCAAAACCGCAGGAGTAACCATTGACAGAACACATTAACTAAATTCCTGAAACTGGAGAAGGAAGCTGTTTAATATAAACGTAATTTTGTTCCATGTGTAAGGCACTACTTCATAGCAATTGATAAGGAAGGACTGATTAGTCTTGTTAACACAACATGTACAGCCTAAAAAAGCTTCTTAATATCAATATTTATACATTAATGACAAACTATGTTTGGTATAATACTGTATGTGTGTACTGTGGTGCTGTCAGAGGATGACAATCTGCAGGCCCTCTCACTTCTGTGGACCATGTCAGTGGCTTATAGCTCATTGGTTTGACATGTACCTGTAAGCTTATGTCCAGAGGCAGAAGGCAGTGGTGGTCAAAGAAGAATCTCCCATGAACTCATAGTACACCACCTGCCCGGCAACACAGGTCGCAGTTAGCTGGTGAACAAAGTGGACGATTAAGCGGCCCATTTAAAGACCCAGATGTTTTTGCTAAGGAGCTGTCAGCAACTAAATATTACTCTATTTGTTAAAGTTGATCAAATTGAATTGTTTCAGCTCAGAAACACAACTTTAGCTGAATGATGCTGGATGTTAGCAAAGGCTGCCTAATATTGTACAAACATCATGAGTACATGACATTTTAAATGGTCACTTTCCAGGGGAGGCAGTTGAGGACTCTAATAATTATTTAATCATTAATAAGGATCATTCTCTCGGCCTCAAATGATCATTGCAAACAGAGCTCTTGAAGAGATGAAGAGAGTTCTAACAGCCAAATGTGAGAATACATGAATAAAAGCCATTCAGACTTGTTAGCCTCGTCTCCCTGCTCTCCTCGTCTATACACAGTAGAATGTGGTTCGTGGTGCTTCCTCAAATGCACCTAATATAATAATAACAACAGACAGCTGATTCATGCACCAGAAATACAGTTTAAACTACAGATTGTATTGGGAAGTTGTACCATGATTATTTGTTTATTTCATCTTGATAGGCCTAATTGACCCAGTCCTTTATTTAATGTTTATTTTTCTACAATTAAAATACACCTTTGATAAAAGCTAACTCATTTTTAAACCATGCTGCTGTGTGAGTAATTTTTCAAACTAATGCAGCTATTGATTTCCATTCTTTAAAAAAAGATGAAACAGAGATGAAAATCAATTAGCAAACTTTTGACTTTTGCTTAAACTCTGTAATCATTCACAATGTCTGTAGTCTGCTAATATTTTTCTCGAAGCTGCATTATCGGTGCATAGTAATGCTGCTAAAAGCCTGCTCTAAATTGATGCCGTAATAATGGTAATAATATAATATATCAAAACAAGTTTGATAGCTAAGTAAAAATCAATTCACACCACTTAATTGATTAATTGTTTTTCATATCCTTCCTGTGCTGTAAAAAACATGAATCTCGAAAAAAAATATTTATAATATGAATGTTTGTGATGACTTTTTAGAGATACATGGTTCAGCCACACTAAAAACATATTATCATCCCATATATATGCTAAGGGGCCCGTCTGGCGACATAGGTGGAAAAATAACAAACAAATGGCCACGAAATAATAAAATGTGGAAACGAGTTAATAAGCCGTGGCTACGAGATTGTACAACGTGTGAACGAGATCGTTTGGTCGTGGCTACATTTAGATCATTTGTGGGATTTAAATGCTTTTGCGAGAATGACCGATATCACTGACATTGTTTGCTGCTTGCAAACATGGACACATTTGGAATAATCTAATTTTATTTTCATTTTGGAATGAATAACATAGACATTCTCCGGTCTTAGTTAGACTTGGGGAAGTACTGCAGTCAGGTCAGCACCCCCTCTGTAAACACCTTCAGACGATTGTACTGTATATACTAGGCATTCCAGTAAGGGCAGTCAGAAGTGATTTCACAATACTCAGTTCCTGTTTCAACAGACCAGTTCCACATCAGACTGATAGCAGACCGGGGGTGGAAATAATCTCCGCACATGCACAGTAAGATGGAAGAGTCCAATTGAGTGGGAACTGGGGTCCAATGCAGCATTGTTTTAGTATCAACGATAAATAAAGAAAACTTTCTGCACTATAAATTTTTTATTTATAGTGGTGTTTTATGTTGCCCTTGGCAGCAAGAAAGATCTGGAAATTGAATTCCAACATCAAGTGACGTGTCATTGCTGCAGACTGTGTTGAGCTCCACTCTGATTCATACTTGAAAACGGTCGCTCCCTTTGCAAGCACTAACCTCCGTTTCCTAATCTCTCAAGTGGCCGCGCTCCTGCCACCGCTCGACTTTACCTCGAGATAACTTTTAAAATCTTGGTTGGGCTTTGAGACTGTGGAGACTAATTAAAAGCAGAGAACATCCTTATTAAGTTGCCTGCACATCACACCCAGGACAAAAGGTTAATTGCTATAGATTACTTTTTTTCAGCCACTGTAAGACGGCATTTGCGAAATGAATGTTAATTCTGTTTGCTGCCTTCAGCCTTTGGCCTCTATCCTTTACTCCTCCGAACCATTCGTGATGGGAGCAATTACCAAGGCTGACGAGATGAAGAAAGAAAGGGTTCTGGGATGCTGCTGAAGATTTTATTGTTAATCCTGCACTTTTTATACACAAAAAAAATGCTTTAATATTATTTAGAGGTTGACTACTGGTAAACATGGATGTATTTATATAGAAGACGTGACAGGATCCATCCGCCGTGTTGCACGAAGATGGTGGTGGTGGTAAAACCTTCAGCTGAGTCATCCTGCAGGTCTCGGTGGTGGATGAGCAGCACCACGTCTGAAAGACCCAATGACTCAACTGCTAAAATATTTAAAGGCGCTGATTGGCTCAAGGAACACAAGCAGAAATTTGATAAGTCAGATATGGTGACATTCGAATTATGAGTGTACAGATTTTTGATTGCGTGGGAAAGTGGATGCGACGGAGAGCATGTGAACAGAAAGAAGAAGCTTACCAGTTGGCACAGATGATCATGTTGATCGTGTCCTATAAATTAGGACCATTAGCAACGGTCTCAAACGAATTCTCCATCCTTAAAGCACTTATTTGGTGATGTCATTCAAAACTTGATGAGAAATAAAACTTCTTTAATACTGATACGTTTTCTCTCCCCCCACTTGGTTGTGTGGATTCTGAAGTGGAAATCGTCGATATTTTTGGGGGGTTCAAGTTTGACAAGCTAGTGGACACTTCTTATCTGGAGATAACCTTGTCTATGCTGTGTGAATGCAAAAAGGCCCAGATACCTTTTGTCAACACCATGTTGTCATATAGAAGCTACTAAGCAAGAGCAGTGAAACTCTCCCCGCCCAGGCCTCTGACTCTAAATGTACCTTCACCAACTGTGCCGAAAATTGTCTGAAGGGTTTCTTGGGTTATCGTGCTAACAAGCAAACACGCCAACAGAAAGATCTTGGTGGAAACATCACCTCTGGTACCACGGTAAGAGTGGAGGAGAATCTCAGCGTGTCTTCTTCCTTGAAGATGACTCGTACCTTTCCTGGCTTTCCATTGTCGCACCTGCTCCCATCGGCCACTTTCCACCGATTTGCCAGATCTGTCCCGTAGCCCATGAACCTCTCTCCTCCTGACCGACGGGGCTCATTTATGGTGTTTCTGACCCACTGTGGGCCTGTTCGTGCTGTCTGGGTGGCCTCTTTCAAACCCCTTTACTGTCAAATGTAAAATAAACCTCTGGAAGAGTGTGTTGAGGCTCTGTGGGCGGGTTGATGGACGTCTCCTCTCTAGCCCTCCATGGTCTCTACACTGACTGACAGCTGCAGAGTTTGGCCATAAGCTCCAGAGCTCTTTCTCCCCCTTGGCAGCCTACATGGCTGAAGGCAAACCTTAGTGCCAGTGCCAGTCTCCACTCAGCAAGCCGCCTGGGAGATAATCCTGCTGATGGCTGAGAGGGCGACTGTCAGGGCTCAGAGGGGAAATCACAAGTTACACTGTGTGGGTGTGTTTACTCTACTGCTTTTACAACACCAAGCGTTACAGGGCCACACACCTCGGCATGTCACCACAAGGAGGTTTGGATGATGTCATCAGTGTCTTAGCCTCTTTGGGTCAATGGAACAAGCTGGTCACAGTCATGGTACTTAATTATCACCTTATAATATTGTTGTGAATAGTTTCTGTCACCATCACAAATGTGAAGACCGGGGTGGGACTGCCCCTTTAGTTCGGTTGTCTACCTTTGTCTGTCTGCTGTTTGATGGACAGGTGGCGTACAGTGGGTTTATCAGAGCTTCTTGACTGAAAACAGCTTCCTGCCCTGGCCGGGAACAAGGTTTATGAGGATGGTGACATGGAACAAAATGTAGATTTGGCTGCGTAAACTGAACAACTGGCGGACAGAGGCTAAAGCGACTAGGCCACCTGACTTTGCAGTTCCCCTCAGTGGTTTTCCACTATGAGCTGCAGATCCTCACTATGGGAGTGCGGATTTAATATCAAGTAAAACTGATTGAATTAGCATATGATGATATTGATATTACAATACTGACACAATGTTATGTGTTGGTGATGATCATCAGTGTAAATTCTCTTCACAACACACAGTATTTGATCCATTGTTAATTTAAGACATACTGACCAGCTTTAACGTTTTAGACCAGCTAAATATACTTCTTGTAAACACACGTCCACTTCTTAGTCAAACAGTTCATCCCGATATTCATTTTAAAGAGCAGATATCAATGCATGTTTTACTCGTGAATTTACCAAACAAACCTTCACACAAGAGTAGAGGCTTCAGTTATGCTCCCCGCCTTGAAGACAGTGAGCCGAGAGAAGAGAGATCAGATGTGTGACTCCAGCAGGCAATCATAACTCGTACAAATACAGCGATTGAAACGAAATTTGAATTGTCAGCAGAGAGTGACAGCATCTTTCACATTTCTTTGTTTGATAACAGAATATTGATTAACAGGACTGAGAGTCCACAGCCTGGTGAGCAGGGCTGTGAAGCTGTACTCCAACAGTTCACAGTGACAATCCTGAATCTCTCAATGTTTTGCAGGTATAACGTTTAATATCTTCACCAAATAATTTGAATCATGTTAACATGCTTACATTTGATAATTAGCACTAAACACACAGATTAGCTGATGTTCCTGGAAATGTCATTATGCAGGTCATGCTTTCACAACATTGTAAATCTGAGTGACAAACAACACATAAAAAGTAAAATTTCATCCTAATCAGATCTGAACTGAGCCTCCTCTCTTCAGTGATCGATGACAGAACTCTGAAAGTGACCAGGGGCCTTCGTCATGGTTGATGTTGCTGAGTGTGAGGCTGTGGGCATGACAGTGACCAGGAGGGACGGAGGAGCTCCTCAACCTCCTGCGGGACGCAGCGCCTCAAGGAGCTGCGTCAAAACAGACTGACGTGTGATGTTCACGCCAAAAAAGAAACTAAAAGCAGGAGATGGGAGCAGCGGTGACGTCCCCTGAAGGAATTATGAATCACACTACCATGTCATCATCGCTTAATCACAAGATTTACAACATTTAACGTCATTTTTCTTCTATGATAGCAATACCTAGATGATGATTCATGGTGCTGCTAGCCCCTGAGTAGATGCATACATACATGCGTATATATATCAATCTTGTCACTGGATTTGATATTAATGGGAGACCGCTTTTTAATAGACAATACAAACTTCTTCATTGGCTTATCTCATACCAAGAGAAGGTGAGATAAGATAAAATCACTTTGCACATAGTGGCAAACCTATAGAGGAGTATTATGTTCCCCTCAGTATCACAGTCTTCGAGCAGAGCACGACCTTCATCCACACACTGTGCTCACGTCGCTCCCAGCTCCAGCTGCGACAGGTGGCTGCGGTCGGCTGAGATTTTAACAGCGTCAAAAGTCTAAAAGAAAATCCGTTTGAAGGTTTTTTATAAAACTTTTCACAAGAGTAATGTGCCCTGATGTTGCAGGCAGGTGAGCAGGGGCAAGGCAGGAACACACTGACTGGCGTTTGGCGTTGGAACTCCAGCTAAGGCTGAAATACAAAGTGGATACGAGTCAATTTGGCCGTGGGTGAATACCACAACTGGCAGAACATGTCCAGCCTCAGTTCATACGCAGCCACTGATGAACAGATTACAAAGCAGTGTGCCAAACAGCCCTGAAAGGAGGCCACGCCCACTGCCGCACCTACGGCAACCCACACACACACACACACACACACACACACACACACACAGGTCGATACAGAAGAGTCCCAGTGTGAGCCGTGACTGCTCAGTCACTTTAACACAATCTGAAAATGTATTTTATAGAGCCTTTAATATTTCCAACAGCGGGTTTATTATCGGTCAACACCTCCTCTCATCAGCTGACAGAACAGAAATGATCACGTTCATTTACAGATTATTCAGAAGCTCTGAGCAGGAGCTGACTGGGTTAGAAACCAGGTGCTCGCTGCTGCTTGTTCCGGTTACGTCTACTTCTGATGACAACAGAACTTAGATGAGAAAAAATTAGTTCTTAGAAGGCACCATGCCTTTCATCATCATCATCTTTGATGTGATTGGTCCCATCATTATGATTATGATTATATGCATTCTGCACATATATCTGTCCACAGTGTATTAACCATACTCTTTGTACCATACTTTAGTGTATTCATACTGCCAAACTTGTCAATACTGTTCATACTGCACATATCTTATTTATATTTTAATTTCAGATTATTATACATCTTGCTCTTTACTGCTTTTTTCCCCTTCTGGTTAAGTACTAACTGCATTTCATTATCTCAGTAACTCTTGTAAGAATCTAATCTAATCAAATTCTTGTCGTGAATGTCACTTTCAGTTGAAACCAGATCTAAAACACACCACGCGTCAGCGGTAATGGAGCTGATTCACACGGGACACACACTCAAACACCGTTGTTATCAAGCTTTCAACATTCTTTCTGTGTTGTAGCACCGAGCAGTGAGGTATCGCCGGTCGGCTCCTGGTCCCTGGCCAGGTCCTTTTTCAAAGTGGGATGATGAAACGAAATGGGGAAACTGAGACATTGTGTTCAGCTCCGTCTTTGTATCTCTGCTCACAAAGTAAAAGTAAAGTATTTTTGAGATTGGTGTAACTTGTGGTTGGTCTTGGTCTTGGCGCTGGCGTCCAGAACGGTTTCCTGATTTGTCTCGGTTTGATAAATCAAAGTGTTCACAGTTCGGTCACACCACCTGCTCCACACCCGAGCTGGTCTGATCTCAGAAGGTGAAGAAACATTGGGTCTGGTTCGTACTTGGACGGGAGACCTCCTGGGGACATCTGGGGCTGTGGCTCAGGAGTTACAGCGGGTTGTCCACTGACCAGAGGTGAAGGGTCGGATCCCTGGCTCCTCCAGTCGCGTGCCGATGTGGCCCTGGACACGACATGAATGTGTGTGTGTGTGTGAATGGGTGAATGTGACTTGTAGTGTAAAGATCTGTGGGGGATCAACAAGACTAAAACATTGGTGATAATTATTGTGTCAATTCACCATTTAAATGCCATAATGTAAATGACTCTGAGTGACTCTGAATGATATCAGATGTTCTGCAGACTCATATTTATCCGTGGTTAGAGCTACCTACAGATGAATTTGTGTCCACTCACATCTTTCCACTGACTCTGTATGGAACCACGCCTCCATTCTGCCGGACCGTTCCCCGTACACCAGCAGCACTACGGCTGTGGTAAATAGTGTGTGCCCTTGGGCCAATCTCCTCACTTCAGCAACTAATATACTCTCTACTTCATCACATCCATCTTTACATATGAACTGACTGATCATTGTCTGACATAAATGACGGACATCCCCGTAGCGTCACTAAGTGATTGTAAGTCTCTTCAGATGGACACAACACATTTGCAGTACAGTTGAGTGGTGAACCCCGAGCAGTCAGACCTTAACCCAGGTGAAACACGTGGGAACGTACAAGTACAAAGTGCAAAGTATGTTTCTATTAGCATATCAGTAACGACACTGTCAATAAATGCTCTATCATCCAAGGCTAAGATATTTGACCTGAATTTCAAGAGTCGTGTGTACCTCCACTCAGGGACAACTCTTCGTCCCTCTTTACGTTTTACTATCAGAGCACAAACTCTTACGTCAGAGCCAGAACCATATTGGAGCAGTAGAAAACATGAAACCACTACAAACTGCTGTTTCACAAGTACTTCATCACTTTGTGTTTTAAAAGTCAAATGAAAAATTACTGAAGTCTGATTTGAGGGAAGCTCAAGAAGTAACAATAAGCAAAACACTTTTCACTGCATGAATTGTAAGTCCCTTTGGACAAAAGCGTCAGCTAAATGACTTTAATGTAATCATGACAACCTCAGGTGCTTTTATTCTTCTTTAGGCAAGTACATTCCATTACAAGTTGATTTCTTCAACTGAAGAAATTATTGATTAACAAATCAATGCATAAAAAAGGATTTTGTATGTAATAAGTATTTTTATTTCTGTTAAACTAACACGTAAAAGTTCCTCAGTTAGTAGAGATCAATATTACCTTTCAAACACTCATTGAGTAGCTCCTGGTGGTGTCGGCGTACAGGACAGCCAAACAAACTCAAAGGAGTCAAGGCAACTGTAAGTACATGGTAGGGCTGACCACTACACTTCGACCTGACACGACAGCTCACGACAGTTTGAACCAAAGTTGAAGACAACAAGTAAGAATAATGAACCCAAACAAGAGGCCACTAATAATCATCAAGGACAATGTGAGTGCTTCTCATCTTCTCCAGAAGTGATTGCGCACAAGCACTTTCACAACTTCAGCAGCATACACTGGTCTCGGATGGGACACGGCTGAATTGTGCTGACTCAGTCGCAATTTTCCAGATCAGCGCCTAGACTGTGATCAACGAGCAAATGTGACAGGTAGACACACACACATGCATCTTAAGTTGTGGTTTTGCCCTGTCACACTTGATCTGTTGCCTTGATCAGAGAAGGACCCCTTATAGAAAAAGTATTTCATCAGTAAACCGCTGCCTCATCTGTCTGAGTGACAACTTAAATGGCCTATTTGAATGTTGAACTTCCTTTTTAAAACACCGAAAAACTAAAACCGCCAAAATATATCATCGCTCCAGGTTTCAATCAAACTTCATCAGTGCCGTGTGTGATATCGATGTCATCTATAAGGATGGCAGGATAAAGGGTCTGCAGAGTGTTTCAGTGTGTACGAGGTCAGTGGGGGTTGGTGCAGTGATGTTAGCCAGCCCTCTGAGGGGTTGGGCCTGACACTGTTGCCTCTAACTTTTCTTTATCATAATTCATTTCAAGTGCCAATACAGCCAAATACAGAGCAGAGATGTTAGAGCAGGAGGACCCGGGAGGTCTCACTCCTTACCAGCAGTTAGCTGCAGTGTGATTTATTGTTTTGAGGACAGAAAAGGAAAGAGGACGAAGAGGAAGAACAGATTTAGCTGTCCTGTGTTTCACTGTGGACCACACACTGTACATAAAAATGGACGTATCTTTATATATACGTATAATAAAGCCCATGTTGAAGTGCCTGAAGCCTGTGTTCTCTAGAATCACCAGCAGAGGGCGACTGCCTGGTTGCAAAAAGAAGTCAGTTTCTATAGAAGTCTATGAGAAAATTAGAAAAAAAAGAGAATCTCTGGAAAAAACACGTCGCGTCTGCCTGCGTGATGACGTATCACATTCGATGGGGTGTCAACCCCTTCGCCCTGTAACTCCGTTTCAAGGGGAAGGGGTCGGGGTAAAAATGAGAAATGGGATTGGGCCGTATTCTGGAAGAGCAAATGAAATGAGCTCCCAGAATTCATCTGGGTCCCTTCTCACTTGATTCATAACGTCAGTAAACATTTTCCTGAAGAGTTTATGGTCTTAATCACCACAGTTTCTATAGTCTCATTTAAAGGAAAACAGATGATAAAGCGCCGTATACACTGGAGTGTGGATACAGCGTGCTTGACAGCTGGTACTGTCCAATCGGTGCAGGGTTGCAGGTGTAGGTGGGCGTGCAGTATATATTTATATTTCCCATGCCAAATACAAAACTAAGACTAACTAACTTCAACCACTGAAAACAGAAGAGAACACTGAAATGAAAAGAAGCATCTTGGGGGCGATGCCTTTACCTTGCACACTTGACGGAATAGGCTACTATGCCTGCACACACACCGTATATACATGTTCGCCCCGGCACAGTTTCCTCACGCTGCGAAATGTGACTTAGTTTTTTGCACCATTGCTTGATTCTTTGCCCACTATCTCTCTCTCCCTCTGCCACCTCCCTACAGATTAGGCCCAAAAATGAATCATCTGGAGATACCCTCCCAAGTAACAGGAGTGAAAACCACACACTGCTCCCAGCAGCAGGGTAATAACTAACCTGCTTATCTAAAAAAAGAAAAACAATATACCGAGGTGGCCCCAGGGCTATATTTTTGCTTTACAGGTGGAACGTGACAGGATGATCTGTTTTGCAGATTTTCAGTAACAATTTAATGTTTATTACTTATTCCAGTGGGCTTCCTCTCTAGCTGTTAATGTCACTGAAACCATGAAAGCATAAAACATTTAATGAAAGGCGTCATGAATTTTGACATTAAACAGCCTGTTATACTCCATTAAATACTCGGCAGAGGACCGACATCCTGGTACTTGGAAGGAAGTTTTCAGCTTTTGTTAGATTTCAGAAAGACTACAGGATACTAAAGGACACCCTGAATATGACCTCCCATTGGACACTGCAGATAAAAAATAATGGGGGAGTTGACATTTGATCACAGAAAATGTGTATGGAGCCATAAACCTGGGAAGGAGCTGGCTGAATGTTGAACTTCCTTTTTAAAACACCAAAAAACTGTGTAGGGTTTTTGAGAAGGTCACGAGGAGGAAAACATTCAGCCTTCAGACACTGACAAACAGAAAATCATACAATTCACATTGTGCCTTTTATTGTCCCTCAAACCTTCAGGGGGCAATGATGCATGCCAACATTGATAATGTCTCCTCTCTCTTCACATCTCATGTACAGCGTTTATATTCCAGGGCTTGTAAACTCTGATTTGACTCTGTCATTACCGGTGATGACTGTCCGTCCACACTCAACTGCTGTTAGTTGGGACCTGACATTTCATTTAAGTAGCATTTATTATACACTAGACATATTTGTTGACAGACAATGTAAGGGATCAGGTTTTTTTTATTAAAACTCTTTTCTAAAATGACATTTACTCACATCATTACTTGATTTGTGTCATCTCTTTCAAAGAGTACGCTACTTTAATTTGATCCATTCAACGGGCGTGTAACAACGACCTCATATATATAATCATGTTTTAATGTGATAGACAGAGAATTATCTAGTCTTTTAAAATTCCTTCATTTTGTTTATTCAATTTTAATATTAAGCATTTCTAATCAATGTTCGTAGGCAAATAAGATATCACTACATGTAGGTCAGCTGATGTTTATGAACAATAATTTGAACATATTTCTTTCTTTCTTCAATTACTGCCGGCGTTGACAAATAACTCACGGTGATGAAGTATTTTCAAAAATTTGAATAAGCTTTGACGTAGATCTTAAATATCATTCTAAGTGTATTATACGGAGGTTCCAGAATCCTTCCAGTGGTTTCTCATCCTCCCTCTAATGGCTCACTGGAAAATCAAGGACAACTGCAGGGTTGTGACAATATGTCAATATTTCTCCATTTGGAATATTTTCCTCTCTGCTGGGATTCTCCACAGAAACTCGGAAAATCTTCTTCCCTTCCTTTTTTTTTCCAAAGTCAGAAGCGGTAGTGGAGGAATAGGGAACAGTGATGAATGTTGCCTGGTGGTATAATATTTATTATTGGACATGTCCTCCCTGCTGGTTTCAGAAGAACGTCTTTGACTGGACAGAAACAGACAGAAACAGACCATGAGGGAACATGAACTCCCTCCCTCGTCATGGTGCTCAGTATCTACACCGATGGCTCTTTGCCAGCCACCAGTGGTCGTCACCCACCAGTCAGCCAGTCTTCACTGTCCATGCTGTCTATAGTGGACCCTCATATTGCCTGATTTATTTAGGATTGTTCAAATAAATCAGACGGATTCGACAGAGAGTGAGGACACAATTTTGAAAAGCAGTTTATAATTGATTTCATGATTCAACGTTCACTGATATCTTTTTTAACCATTCAGCTCATTTGATAATTATATTTATGCCTTTGTAGCATTTAAGCCTCTTCTTGACAGTTGGACATGGTGACCTTTTGCAGAGGACAGACACTTTCCCAGTACAGACCATCTGTATTTCAAAAAATACCAATGAAATTATTTAATAATATATGAAATGAACTTTATGAGTATATAGATATTCTTGTATCAATATTAATTTCTTGATTCATATCACACAAAGAAGTTTTGTTATCTCAAGAATCAGTGTTTTATGTTGTATAATATATTGAGTCTAACTGGTAGAATTACTCTCGACAAACAAAGAAAATCTACAGTGCTTGAGGGTTTTTAATGGAAAGAGAGTTTTTCAGCGGTACATGTCAATGTGCAACGTGTGTGACTGGTTTGTTGGATGTAGGTGAAAATGTTCTTCCTCTTCGATAGCTGCTTTTCCATTTCGGAATAAATAATTCCCCTGTGGTCTTGGATTGAGTAACAGACTGTATATAATCCATCTGTGATATCTGTGTTCCTCAGCAGGAAGTGATGTCTCAAGCCAGGTCCTTCTGTGTGAGTGTTGAGAGGCTGTTTAGTCACAGTGTAATCCCCCATTGAAAACACTGCAGGGAACGGATAAACACTAGATTAGAGAAGGAGGAGGCGTGACTCAGACATGACGGATGACAGATGTCAGAGAGGCCGTCCTTTGGTAATTGTTCGAAACACGAGCAGAACAATTTGAAGTAGGATCAGACTGGGATGAGTCAAATATCCAACAATTAGAATGAGTTTATATTTCAGTAACGTCCATTCAACTCAGCCTGTCTTGCATCTCGTTAGAGAGAAAGAGCGACGGTGTCTGCGTCCTGTTAGTTTGGTGGTAGACAAAAACAGTCTGGAGGAAACAAACGGGTGTCATTGTTAGGGGTTCAGCCCCGGCCAGACTCTTTCCAAAGGCAACATAATCAGCTACCGGTAGGGCAGTGTGTTTGCTTAATCCAAATAAAGGTGACAAATTGTTTTACAGCGAGCCTGACTTCGTTCATGAGTACATTTTTGATGTACAACAAGGAGTTGCTGAACCTAGAGAGGAACCATTCCAACACATAATACCCCAATAACATCTAGCCGGCTGTTGCCTTATATTCAACAGAATGACAGCAATATCAGGAAATGGAGTGTCAGATTTTGTTCTTCTAACTCTTCTGTGACTCTTCCTCAGGTCTCATCGTGGGATCCTTGATGGTGTGCTGGCTGCCCAACCAGATACGTCGTCTCATGGTGGCTGCTGTGCCCAAGTCCCGCTGGACGACTTCCTTCTTCCGGAGCTACGTCACTCTTCACCCTGTCGGTGACTCCTTCTTCTACCTCAGCTCTGTGCTGAACCCTTTCCTGTACAACCTATCGTCCAGGCAATTCAGGGAGGTCTTTGTCCAGGTGCTGAAGTGCCACCTCACCATCCAACATGTGAACAAGCGCACCTTGCAGACTTCCCACGCTGCGTCTGCGCGCTCCCTGCGGCCCCTGCTGATGAAGTCATTCCGTCGAAGCAGGGCAAACCGCACCACCCGTGGACAGGAAGAAAGTCCTCACACCTTTACAACCTTCCAGAAGCCCAGTGACGTAGGAGATACTGCCACGTCAGACGCTCCGACATCAGATACTCAGACGTCAGATACTCAGGTGTCCCTCAGCTTGACTGAACACTCAGATTCAGTTCTCAAAATAAAGACAGATGAACCATCAGAGACCGAAATATAATCTGCTGTACAATTTATTGCAGCACAATAAACAGTAAAACAAACTTTTTCAGAAACTGCTTACTCCTAGGGCAATGATGCTGTGCCATTGGAAATAAAGAGAGCGTTATTCTTATACACAGTAAACACAGAGTTCAATCAGACATTTCGTTAACAGATGACTGTCAGTCGACACGCCTAACCCTAACCCTAACCCTGGTTAACATGACATATGACAACGTTATCGAGTCAGTTAAAGGAAACCGATGGAGTTTTTGACCACTAGTGGTGCTGTGGAGCACTGTTTCGCAGTGTGGGTCCTTTCAAATGTCAAACTGAAGTTGAGGTCACATTCAACAGATTTATCATCTCCTGTAACATCTCCTGCTGAACAGTAATGCACATGAACTTAATACACAACTTAAAAATAAGGTACATGTTGGTTGATATGTAGACTGACATAAGAAATAAAGTCGTATCCTGCATGTTGTTGTGTATCAGACATGAGTCCTCCAAATTAAATCAAAAATAGCGTGTGTCCATGCCTCCGTCACTTTGACGTAAATTGTCCTCCAGTGAGCAAACTTCTGACCGTCTGTGGAGCACGGCATTCAGTTCCACCGCTCTCCTGCTGTTGGTAGATGGTTGTAAGTCGGTCCGTTTGCGTCCAGAGGCCTTTGGGTCTGCGACCATTGATGGCGCCTCTTGGCAAAGAGAGAATGAACAGAGCGGTCGCAGACACGTGTGTTAGACATGCAAAGCCTTTTTGTGAGAAACACTGTAGACATGATGGTGTTAATTCACAGGAAAACTCCACAGGTCACCTTTAAGTTTCAGGTCAATTCCAAATAAAGATATATTGTGGCGAGAAAAGCTCCAACCAGCAAAAAACAACTGAATACTATTTGATGAACTACACGTATAGCATATGTTTACAGTTTAGCGCATCACATTTCCTCCTGTCATGAAAAAGAACTTCAGATTGAGTCTCTTTCTAAACTCCAGGAGAGTTGGAGACTGACAGCCGCTCCAGATGTCGCCTAACAAATGCTTCCTTCATCACTGTTGCCCACCTCAATCCATACTAATGTCAGGGAATTGTGATGCAAAGAATCTGCGGTAAATAGTTATTTCAACATGCTCTTGTAGCTCTATGTACAGTATTTGTGAGCCGACAGTTATGGCTGTTACAGAACAAGCAGAGTAAAGTTTCTGGTAGGACAGAACTTCTTTGTGACTTCATTGCGTGTTTCTGACTGTTGCACGGTGTCACATGGAATTATGTGCTACCTGTGAGGACTCATACATCTTTATTAATCGAATACTTTTTTGTCACGACTGCATATCTTTTCCCAGAATCATTAAATAATATCAATGTCGTACCTATCATACGTCTTGACTGTTAATGGTATTCATATGGAATAAATCCTGGAGTTATTTATTTTCCTAAGGCTCAGGGGATGAGTGATGAACTTACTTATCTTTCCTGCAATATGCCTCATTTGACCTTGCAAAATAAAGACAAATGTGGAAACCACCTGCTGTCTGATAGATAGCTAGAGGCGGTGTGATGCACTGCACTGTCCTCCTCACCTTGTGAACTGCTACGTGACATGACACAGGAGAATAAAAGTCCCAGTGCTGTGGTGTTTGCACTCTGGAGGCAAAGCTGTGACAAGAAGCGGGGGCGTAAAGACCACAAACACCGTACAAAGCTTAGCTCAGGGTGAGAAGGCCTGTCAGGACAGTAGGAGGAGCATGCAGAGAGAAAAGACAGGGAGCGGCGGCGCGGTCAGGGGGATGGCGGCGGACGGCTGGGGGCGTTTCTTCTGGCGTGGTCCGTTACACAGCGGCGTGTTGCAGCAGGTGATGCACACTGAGCTGAGCTTGCCGGTGCAGAACTGCTGGTAGCCAGAAGAGGCGATGAGGCACGCTCCGGAGGAGGCGCAGGACTTGCGGTAGTGAGTCCCTGCAATGGACAGAAATAGATGCATTAAGCCAAATGAGAGGATCAGAGGGTGTGTGTGTGTGTGTGTGTGTGTGTTAGAGAAAGAGAGAGAGGGAGAGAGATACGTGTACATGTATATAATGATAAATGGGATGTATTCTATGCCCATTGGGAGCAGCTCTCAGTCAGACCCACCCCCTGCTCCTCCAAATATTGTTACTTCTAGTTACAAAAAAACCAAGATGGCGCTGTCCAAAGTGCAAAACTAGAGGTCCATAACGGTATTTCACAAACCAAAGTGCCACTTGGTCCAGGAGCACATCAGGTCGCCTCTCAGTTTGACCGACTGAATGACAACTTGACCTATCAGACAAGTAAGCCAGTCCTTTTTCATGCTTCTGCTTCAAAAGGGGCATTCGAACTAGACCTGTCACGATAACTACTTTTTGTTTCACAATGTGTTGACCCAGAAATTATAATAATCTATATTACCATTTTTTGATACTGATTCATGTGAGCTTGCAGTTCAGGCCTGTTGGTCGTTGACCGTGGTCCTACAAGATTTGTGTCGCTGCTGAGAGAAATGTGATCCAAAGATTAGACTTGAGTTTAGGCCTCAGACAAAAAAAACAAGATGAAGACATGGTGCCTTTAGACAAATACTAAGAAATCCATATTGTCTGACATTTCATAGACCAAACCAGTAACTGATGAACCATGCGATGAGATCAGATGAGAGGACAGAAGCAGCGAGACTTGCCGGACTGTTGTTCACATTCATTCTTCTGTCAACACACACACATGTGGACACAATGGCTGTTATTGAGGTCAATCACAATGATTGAGTTCTTATTCATGTATCGTACGATGAGTCGACAGCGTAAGTATCGTGACAGAGGCCTAATTCAAATCAAATTGGAACCCTGGAATTCAGGAGATGAGTGCCAACACCCAGCTCCGACTAATGGTGGTACTCACAGGACCATTGTATCAATACATTCGATATCATCTTCCTTTAGGTGTTGAATTAGTTTCACATTGACATCAACATAAGTCATTTCTCGGGGTAAACAGCGGCTGCCCCGAGAAAGTCCGACAGCAGTGTACAGTGAGAGGAGCACGCCAACTATCTACATCTTTCACCTTAAGTCTCAGGTGTCAGCCACGTAGTCATGCTTTACCTGCACGTTTTCACATTTTGCTCCCTCTCATAGACTTTTACCCCAGTTGGTTTTATTGCCCCTGCGACAGTGTGCAGTGGAATGTTTCCAGGCAGATGGTTCGACTTGTCACAGCACTAAAAGCACAGGTAAATGAACTCAGTGGGTCAGTGTGAGGGTCCTGGGACACCTGAGACATCACTGAGATCATTAACGGGGCTTTTCCTGCTATACTGTAACAGTGAACATGTTTTCATATTCCATCTTATTGTGAGTAGATGTGGTTGGATTCCATTCCTTCACCCTTATCAGCCGGGATAACTTCAAACTTGTCTGGAGGGGAGACACTAACCCTAACCCTTTTAATCATATCAGGCGAGGAGTATTAAGTGACCCGCCAGGATGCAGTCAAATGTCATTTTCCTCTTGTTGATATCAGACCTGCAGATATGGACGTGGACAGGCCCCTGTCACTGCTACATACAACTGAGCAGTGAATGCAGAGGAAGGGGTTTCCTACCCAGGGTGTATCTACAGCCATGGAACAATGATTGACTCTTCAGGTGCCTTGTTCCTGCGTATTGAGAGCTACGCCAGAACATTTGGTTCTGTCTCCCACAGTAAAGCCCACTTTCAATTCTTTAGCACTTCTTTCTTAATTAGCTGAGGCATGTCATGACTTGTTCTCCTGTGGCCGCGGTCTTGGACTGAGAAGAGCACTGCACCGTGTGGATGCCCTCTCTTTAGAAGCTTTAACACAGTGTGTAGCAAACCTGTTTTCTAGAAACCTCGTTTTCTAGTCATTATCACTGATTTGTGAACCTTTTGTAGGATCATTTACTGTGCACCCATCTCTGCCCACACTTCATAAGTAGTTTTTTAGAGTTTTGGTAAGATCGAAAGAGTCCCGACACCCAACAGGATCTGTCCTATTCACAGGAAGTATGTGCAAAATTGAATGTGAGAGTTAAATCACAAAAACTATACTTAGAGCCAATTTCAGTGACCACGTTCAATTTTCAAATCTCCTCTGAAAGGCATCCATCTCAGAGGAGTTGACTTATCTCCACCAGCTATAATCCGCATCACAATGAGATTGGGTTTGGCAGACTGGGAATGAAAGAGGAGACCCTCGGCTGTGACCGTTTCCATTAGCAATATCATTTCATCTCTATTTTGCACTATAAAGCATTGATTTCCTCGAGACGCTTGTTGGAACAAGCTTTGGAGATTACTGGAGGGAAGCTTTAACATTTGGCTGACATTTGACGTCAAAGAAACCCCATTACCCTCGTAATGTTTCACTACCCTCTCTGTAACAGATGCAGGCATACAGCAGCAGACCTGCGTGTTCATTTACACTGTGAACCCTCCCGAGAATCTCATGCCGCAAATGTCAACGGAGGTCCCAGGAGGTGTCGAGCTCTGCAGTGGAAACAGTGGGACATGTTGCAGAGCTCTGGAAGGAAACGCCCCCTCCTCTGGAAATTTAAATCAGGTTTTTATCTGTGAGAGCTGATTACATGGGCGCTCAGTGTAGAAGTGTCATTGACAGAGAATACAGACTTCACATGGGCTATTCATGAGTATGCTCACCTTCGCTCACTTGGTGAAGTGAAACTTAAAGGGGCAGTGAGTGATTCTGGAGAGAGCTTGTCTGTCTCTTGGGGTTTTCCTGCTCCGGCCGGGCGCGAACACGCGACCTGGGGTATGTATGTTCCACCGACGCCCTAACAAAGAGGCCAAAACCGCAGAGTTGCAGTGCCTCACTTAGCACGACTCTTCAGGTGTCGACGAGTGATGTCTACAAACTGCACTCACAGTGTTGTGTGAAAACCCAGATGTTTTTCCGGCGCACCCACAGGACCAACAGCTAACGGACAGTGAGGAATTATTCGCAGATTTTTACAAAATGTGTTTTGCTTTAGAATCGCTCACTGCCCCGTTAAGTCATAATTCAAACTGCTCTCCAACCACTTAATCTGAACAACTACTACAACTATTTACAGTGCACATAGTTTTGATTCAAAAGCAAATAAACTTTTCTAGTCAAATTAGCTTGATTTAATTTGATTGTACTTAAATTCTATAGTTTAGGTGACTTAGCCACAATTCCCTTCCTATAGAATTGTCTTGTGGGGCGAACCCAACCTGGCTTAGTTAACAAAGAATGGAAAGGAAGAAAGAGTGAACAATAAACTATGATGTGTGTAGCAGCTGGAACACCTGACAACTGAAACTTAGAAGAATACAAATCAACTGAGCAGTTTGGATCGACTCGTCTTTAATGCAAAGAAGTCTGTCCACAGCAATAATTCCGGCAATTTTTAAAGGACTCTGTGTATTTCATTTATTCATTATGCATATTACAGACAGTATATATAAAGGTATTTGAACCTGTGACTTCCTATGCTCAGGCTGAAGGTGGATGAAGAACTAATACGCTTCAGACATCATTCATACACTGTTCTCTGGCGAACACTGGAGTGGAGCTGACACTCGCTCTGATGCAACAGCAAAACATATTTGCTCATTCTGCAAGTTTTTCTGAAATTCGGATGAATAGAAAAAGTTGAGAGGACGCAGTCCATTACAGAACACGGAGACTGTATTCAAGTGTTAAATAATGTAATTCACTAATTGCTGGACAAATATCTCATCTCATCTCATCTTCAACCAGCAGCTCCAGCAGGGGACCCCAACCTTCCCCTTCCCGGGCCACATTAACCAGCTCTGACTGGGGGATCCCGAGGCGTTCCCAGGCCAGTGTGGAGATATAATCTCTCCCCCAGTCCTGAGTCTTCCCCGAGGCCTCCTCCCAGCTGGACGTGCCTGGAACACCTCCCTCGGGACAGGAGCAGCGGCTCTACGCCGAGTTCCTCGCGGACGACTGAGCTTCTCACACCGATCTCTAGGGGCGAGGCCAGCCACCCTCCTGATGAAGCTCAGACAACGAGGGACAGGGAAACACACAATTAAACATGTCGGAAGATTTAGCACTTCATTCAAAATGACACTATTGAGTTCATTTGTGGGGAAAAGGAGAGAAGTTTTGAGATGTTATTATTCATGAAAACAAATCACAAACCAACTTGAGCCCAAATGAACTCTAAAGCACAGCAAGTAGCTGGTCCTGTCCTCATGTGGCCCAGTGAGGGCTGCACTCCTGCACCTCACTCCCCTCAGGGCCGAGCTGTGCCAGGACAATTAGATATAAAATTCTATATTTCATTTAAAAAACAAATTGCAATAGCACAATGTGCTGTCAGCATATAAGATAAACAGCTTATTGTAGCACATGTGCTGGTATTGACAATGTCAATGTTTGTTTGCAAAATAGACTGTTCTCCTGTTGCTGTCTTTACTGTTACTTTTGGTGAAGTAGCATTAATCACTGGGGGGAAATAAATTCTGTCCCCAACAGAAATAAAAAAATTCATCACAGGCAGGGAAATACAAAAGAGGGGGTGGGGGCACAAAGCTGTGGGGTTTATTATCCATCTAAATCAAACCTGACGCGGCAGGGAAATTAGATTGCAGTTGTAATATGAGCCCAAATAAAGATGTCATCCAGATAAACGGTCAGCAGGGACATTAAAACAGAAACAAAGTATTTTGGTGATAAAAAAAAAAGAAGAGGATTTCATCAAAACATAAAAGTGAACGAGTTCTGTGGCGGCTCTTGAACACTTGTGGATGCATCGATCCGAAATCTCTTTTATTACTTACTCAACCCAGATTGTCTCTTTAAAGAGTTCTGGCCACATTTTACTACACGGAGGACGCAAGATCAAATTCAATCCCACTTTTTGATGAATTTGTGTCATGATTCAACAGACCAGCCTCTCAAGAGCAAGCGAACATGAAGGGTTAGAGGATCAATGTGTTCACTTTCCAAATACAAGTGATTCAGAAATAAAGCCTTTGTGGCTATGCAATCTCAACGGTTCCCGAGCACACCACATACAATACAATTTGTCCAATTCAGTTGGACATGGCAACGTTAGTGCGCGGATGCACATGACTACGTACAGTTATCAAAATAACATTTAGTATAGACATGGGAAGCATCCACATCTGGGATAGTTCAGATTCATTTTTGTGCAAAGGGAGGAAGTGGAGACGTCGTCCATCTTTACATACTGTCTGTGTAACGGTTCTAAAGCTGCAGTGATGTAAAGGTGAGCTCAAGAGGTCAACAGTACGGTGACTAGAATCACAACTTCGAACCACAGGGAGCTCGAACTTCAACTCTAAAAGATACTTGTGGAGAAAGTTTGATGCTCAGGAGCATCCGCACAGACTAAAGTCCACAGAGCTCTTCCCAGCATTCAACATCATACACCTTAATAAACTTGAGCAGCCATTTACAGTCGCGCTGTTTAACAAGATGAATGTAAACTACTGTGACTAACCGCATTCTCATTTCCGTTTCTCCTGATAGAGTAAATTAACTTTTGCAAATTTCAAAAGCTAATTTAGATAAGCCATGAAATCAGGGAGACGAGAATGCAGTCGCTGCTCTGCCCTGCGCTGTGGTGTCTCCGGGTCAGTCCGCCTCGGGCCAGCTGGGATCGGGTCCCTGGTCTGGGATGGATACACACCACCAGCACCAGCACCGTGATACAGCTGCTTGTACTGAACCAAGCTGACTTCTGGGAACTTGTGGGGACTGTTTCAACCGGCCAAGGGGCCTCTTTTTCCAGAAGCACATCATCAACAGGGTCATTAAAAAAATCTCCTTTTGCTGTGAGAAAGTGTGAATAGTCCCGTCCTGTTGCTCTGATGTGCTGCTGACTCCTGATCATCAAGAATTATGTTTGTGTTGGCAGTCGTCTTGTGTAGGCAATCACATAATTACGATTCCCGTCCCGTTTGTAGACGACTGTGGACGACTGAGTGCCGTCGGAGCTGCAGAGATGCCTGAACAATCGATGAACAGACGAGATACAGGCGGCGGTAAAATCACTGCTCGCCACACTTATCTGAATCTTAGAGACGATTTGAGAAAAACAACTTAATTTTCTGCTCAGTCAGTGAGACGCTGATGGTCCACTTTCATCAGCATCACCTGCTCGCATGCTGCGCTGCAACATCGCTGCAACACGCCAACCACACGCCAACACACACAACGACCACACGCCAACACACACAACGACCACACACCAACACACACAACGACCACACAACGACCACACACCAACACACACAACGACCACACACCAACCACACACCAACACAAACAACGACCACACACCAACACACACAAGGACCACACAACGACCACACACCAACACACACAACGACCACACAACGACCACACACCAACACACACAACGACCACACAACGACCACACACCAACCACACACCAACACACACAACGACCACACACCAACACACACAACGACCACACAACGACCACACACCAACACACACAACGACCACACAACGACCACACAACGACCACACACCAACACACACAACGACCACACAACGACCACACACCAACACACACAACGACCACACACCAACACACACAACGACCACACACCAACACACACAACGACCACACAACGACCACACACCAACACACACAACGACCACACACCAACACACACAACGACCACACAACGACCACACACCAACAAACACAACGACCACACAACGACCACACACCAACACACACAACGACCACACAACGACCACACACCAACACACACAACGACCACACAACGACCACACACCAACACACACAACGACCACACACCAACACACACAACGACCACACACCAACACACACAACGACCACACAACGACCACACAACGACCACACACCAACACACACAACGACCACACAACGACCACACACCAACACACACAACGACCACACAACGACCACACACCAACACACACAACGACCACACAACGACCACACACCAACACACACAACGACCACACAACGACCACACACCAACACACACAACGACCACACACCAACACACACAACGACCACACAACGACCACACACCAACACACACAACGACCACACAACGACCACACACCAACACACACAACGACCACACAACGACCACACACCAACACACACAACGACCACACACCAACACACACAACGACCACACAACGACCACACAACGACCACACACCAACACACACAACGACCACACAACGACCACACACCAACACACACAACGACCACACACCAACCACACACCAACACACACAACGACCACACAACGACCACACAACGACCACACAACGACCACACACCAACCACACACCAACACACACAACGACCACACACCAACACACACAACGACCACACACCAACACACACAACGACCACACACCAACACACACAACGACCACACAACGACCACACACCAACACACACAACGACCACACAACGACCACACACCAACACACACAACGACCACACACCAACACACACAACGACCACACACCAACACACACAACGACCACACAACGACCACACACCAACCACACACCAACACACACAACGACCACACAACGACCACACGCCGACACACACAACGACCACACAACGACCACACACCAACCACACACCAACACACACAACGACCACACAACGACCACACACCAACACACACAACGACCACACAACGACCACACACCAACACACACAACGACCACACAACGACCACACACCAACACACACAACGACCACACACCAACAAACACAACGACCACACACCAACACACACAACGACCACACAACGACCACACACCAACCACACACCAACACACACAACGACCACACCACGACCACACCACGACCACACAACGACCACACAACGACCACACACCAACCACACACCAACACACACAACGACCACACACCAACACACACAACGACCACACAACGACCACACGCCGACCACACGCCGACCACACACCAACACACACAACGACCACACACCGACCACACGCCGACCACACACCAACCACACACCAACACACACAACGACCACACAACGACCACACACCAACACACACAACGACCACACAACGACCACACACCAACACACACAACGACCACACAACGACCACACACCAACACACACAACGACCACACAACGACCACACACCAACACACACAACGACCACACAACGACCACACACCAACACACACAACGACCACACACCAACACACACAACGACCACACAACGACCACACAACGACCACACACCAACACACACAACGACCACACAACGACCACACACCAACACACACAACGACCACACAACGACCACACACCAACCACACACCAACACACACAGCGACCACACACCAACACACACAACGACCACACACCAACACACACAACGACCACACAACGACCACACACCAACACACACAACGACCACACACCAACACACACAACGACCACACACCAACACACACAACGACCACACAACGACCACACACCAACCACACACCAACACACACAACGACCACACAACGACCACACGCCGACACACACAACGACCACACAACGACCACACACCAACCACACACCAACACACACAACGACCACACAACGACCACACACCAACACACACAACGACCACACAACGACCACACACCAACACACACAACGACCACACAACGACCACACACCAACACACACAACGACCACACACCAACACACACAACGACCACACACCAACACACACAACGACCACACAACGACCACACACCAACCACACACCAACACACACAACGACCACACCACGACCACACCACGACCACACAACGACCACACAACGACCACACACCAACCACACACCAACACACACAACGACCACACACCAACACACACAACGACCACACGCCGACCACACGCCGACCACACAACGACCTCACGCCGACCACACAACGACCACACACCAACACACACAACGACCACACGCCGACCACACGCCGACCACACACCAACACACACAACGACCACACAACGACCACACAACGACCACACACACAACGACCACACAACGACCACACACCAACCACACACCAACACACACGACCACACGCCGACCACACAACGACCACACACCAACACACACGCCGACCACACAACGACCACACAACGACCACACGCCGACCACACAACGACCACACACCAACCACACACCAACACACACAACGACCACACGCCGACCACACACCAACACACACAACGACCACACGCCAACACACAACGACCACACACACAACGACCACACGCCGACCACACGCCGACCACACAACGACCACACAACGACCACACACACAACGACCACACGACGACCACACGACGACCACAACTTTATTTTATTTTGAATGGCAGGAAGTGAGGGAGGTTGGTTTAATGTGATGGTGCCGCCCACAGTATGATGAATGGACTGTTTCCGTTAGCGTTGCTGAGTGCTGTCTCGTTATTAATCAACCTTAATAAACTATGTTGTCATTTACTTCTCCTCCCTACATTTCTGGGATAGTGTTCCTGTGTATTTTTAAACTTTCTAAACTTGACCAGCTCATCTTCTCCCTCATTGTTTGAGAGATTTTGTGAGAGCCATGAAATGAAGCCAGAACTGGAGTCACTTTCTTTTTTGGCAAACAAAGCTTTTGTATCTTCACTCGACCCGTAAAGCTTTTAATGTAATTTGGGCGTTTTGCACCATTGAGAGAAGAACAGACCTTTGAAAGGTTCAGCTACTTTCCAGAGGTTTGGAAACTGTAGCTGGAGGAATAAGGCAAAGATGGTGTGTGTGGCAGAAGGGACAGGTGCATGCAGGTGATGGGAGTTTGTCCCACAGATCAACGGACAGTAACACACACAGCTAATAAAGCAAATTAAACATTAAACACTGTGTTGCAGCAATTTCTGTCCAAGATCTTACAGTAAATCACATATTTTAGATTCAGTGCGACTGAACACTTCCCAATGATGTCATTAGCTCTGATCTGACGTCCACTGCAAATAAATAATCCAGCTTACAAATCACAGGAAGAGATCCTCCTATTCCAGTATGTATGTACTGTACTTTACATACAGTATATGTCAATTATCTTCACACACAGTGCAGTATACAGAAATAAAATCAATCATCCTCTGCCTTTTATTGCAAGTGTGGCAGTAATATTGATTTGTGCCCCACTTGCACAAATCCATATTTTCCATATAATGGATCAAATGTTTGTGTATTGTAAAAAGAGTTGGTCCTAGTGTAGAGAATGATCCTGTAAGTCAGTTCAACAGAGCTTCTTAGCTTTTAGTTTGACATGCTTGGCCCATCAACTCCACTCTATCAACTCTGTTCATAGCGAGCAATCCATTACAGTAAAACTGTCATCCACAGAAGCAAAACAGGAAATTGTCGTCCACAAAAGCAAAACAAGAGACTGCAGAGATGCAAAAATTCAGACAGAGGAGAAGTGCAGAGAGTCCATGAGAGTCCACCTTGGTCATCATGCGTCCATGTCAGAACAGTTCTCCAGGATGGATTCTCGTTCTGAGGAGAGGTTGTGTGAGGAGACCCGACTTTACCCACATGTAAGTGATTCTTCCTCGAAGCAATACAAACACAAAGACAGCTTCATTACTTGTCTCTGTCTCTTTACCTCCGTCAGCCACACACCCAACACCACACAGGGGTCTTGTTGTCTTTGCCAGGTTACCATCTTTTGGTAACGCTCATGGAGTATGGATCAGAGATGCACCTGCATGGCACCACAGACCGACGCAGATCCTCAACGTAAATATGAATAGAACCATATGACCAGAAAAATGATTCTATGTGAGTGAGACAAAATGATTGACCCCCTTCCCTTTACACATATTCATTTTATTTTTAACATCGATTTGTGTTCGATTTAAACCTGACACATCTTTGTGGCACAAACATTTGTTCATTATAAACTGCTTTATTTCTACTGCACTCTAATCTCACGCTGTTTTGGTACATGTGTTATCACACAAATTCATTTCTCTGTCCCTTTGAAATCCCGTCTGACAACTGGAAGGGTGGCCAATTCCACATTCCTCATCACAAGACATTTGTAAAGGTGGCCTGCTGGAGCCTGTCCATCATCCCTCCTTTAACTGTTATGAGATCATAGCAGCCAACAACAGTTTTTCTATGTAAAGATATACTGTATTAATGAAGCTAGAAGGAAGTCACACTCTTCTCTGTGAGTCCCTCCCTGTGTGGTGGCCCTCCCCTCGGATGTAAAGCGAGATGGCCCTAAGCTCCGACTCGCAGTGATTTAAACATGACACGCACATTTTCCCCACTTTTCTTAACTGTGATGCTTTTCAGAGACACCGGCGCGGTGAGCACACCTGCCACCTGAACCAGCACAGAGCTACTGAACCAGGACACACCGACGGTGCTGATGATGACAGAGGTGCTAGGGGCCGGGCAGGTCCACAAGAGTCAGTCTGTCAGGACCCCAACCTGCAACAGACCCAGCTCAGCTAGTTGGATCCTTTTCTTGTTGACTCTACTGTCCACGGGGTAACTTTATTCAGTTAGCTGTGCTTTACTGGTATATATAGTATATACAGGGTGCGATTTGTGAAATAAGCATGGTGGGGGGGGCTCTATCATGTGTCACGGGGTGGCCTCCAACCCCCGCTCTACCAAGGGAGCTCAAATTTGCGAGTGATAACACTAACACGTCTGTGCACGTGTCCGCATGTGAGGGCGACACACACTGCACAGCACCTGACTGTTGGCCACCGTTACACATGCACAACAACACATGCGAGAATGAAATCCCCCTTCCAAATATTCGTGCTTGGCGACATTCGGAGGCGTGCAGTGATCAAGACTTTTGGAACCAGGTTTTATCGTTCCATCGCACCACAGACTGTGGTGGAAATCCAACGCATCCCCCTCCGGAAAATCGCACCTGAGTATGTATATAGCTAGTGGCAAAGGAACAGAACAATCGTCAGTTCATTCTGAAATCCTAATCATAGGATTGATTGAGAATCAACACGCCGCTTTCTTAGCTGGAGAGCTGTGTCATAAGAGCAAAGGCAGATGTGCTGTACATGAAGCCCTCCAGATACAGAGGGGGCAATCTTATAGCGAGGGGGAGGGGGACAGGAAATAGCTTGGTTGAGGATGTACTTCAGTGTACCTCCGTCTCCTACATCTGTATTATAGAACTGAATCTAAAGTCACTGGTTCATTCAAGCAATCACGTGGCGAGTATACTTAGGAAGAATTGAACAGCCTCTGTGATCTTCATTCTCATCACTGAGGCATTGTGCAGTGATGGCAGTGAATGTGCGAATGTATCCACTGCATTTCAAACAGCGATAAGGTCCGGTCATTCGCATCCCTACTTTCATGCAGAGCAGCAAGAATGATAACACCAGGAGATGGAGGCTGGGATGCACACGAGCATTCAGGCAGAACGTTCCTTATTAAAGACCTGTCGGCAGCTACGTGAACTCAGCGGATTGGGAAGCACATTTCCAAAGACAAGAGCTTCAGCCGACCTCAGACAGTGTCTGGGTTCTAACCTCCTCCAGCACACGTCAACCGAGCAGACACGCATCAGTCATGACGGCAGCAGTAAAACTACAAGACTCCCTAAAAACCTGCAAACTCAACAGCTGCTTAACTCACACTTGACAGTCTGAACACAAAGGGAACACATTCAACGCTGCGCATGGGCCCAGAATTCTTTTGGAACAATTCTCCAAACTTGCAGGTTATGAATATTTACTGAACAAGATGAACTTATGTGTACGAAAAACCAAGGCAATCGGAACCTGCCAGAATATGAAGAGTCGGCAGCTGCATGACTTCTAATCTATTCATATGGGTGATCTCCTGATTCTTGATTTCTTTTCAGGTAACACAGGTATTTACTCGTCCATCAGTCTTAATGATGTTACATATGCACTGTAGTATGTGACTCTAGTTTCACAAACTCCAAATACTGCTTTCTGAAAACAGGTTATTACTGCATAGCACAACGTTTACTGTATCAAATGTGACACACTATTTGTCTTAGCTATAGAGAACTGGAGTTAGAGCCTTGTAAAACAGTATAAACTGCCATTTGTGATCCATCACTCAACATATTGTGCTGTTGTTTCTTTATTTTTTCTGTTTTGAACAGTTGGAAAGAAGCAGAGCCTGAACTCAAACAAAATCCATTTCATACAGTCAAATGCACAGATCATTTTAAAGAATTTGTAATTGAAAGTCCAAATCCACTGATATAAGATTTTTTAGGTCAGAGGCCTTGAAAATCATAAAATACAAGAGTTGCAATTTTCCCTTTAACATGTTTTTTAAAGAACTGCAAGCAAAACATATCTGAAGCAAAAGTTACACATCAGGCTGACAGTACTGAGGCCATGGGTCCCTCACACACGCACACACACACACGCACACACATGCACACACACACACACGCACACACACACGCACACACATGCACACACACACACACGCACACACACACACGCACACACACACACACACACACACGCACACGCACACACACACACGCACACACAGACAGCTAGATCATCGTCCTCTAATGTCTGTCAGATACAGGTTGTAAATCATGTCTTGGTCAGATTCTACGGTTTGTTGATTTATTTTTTCGATTGACTGGGCTAGATAAATCAAACTTTTATTTTTTTATTGAGGCAATGTGATTTTGAGTGGGGCACTGAAGCGCTGAATAATTTAACATATTCTAATAAATGGTATGTAATGTATGAAACATATTTAAATACATGTACTCCCTTTTCACAGCAGAATATTTGACTAGTCATGGCAGTAAAGCATGTTTGTAACATTATTCATAGGCCTGTTATATTCAAGTGTCCCAGTACCAGGACGAGGAGATACATGGAAGTGAGCCATCATTCATCAGTCATTATTCACACATGCTTCTCCTGCTGACATGTCACTGCAAACTGTCTGCTGAGAAAAAGGCCTATTCCCCAGAATGAGATCCTCTTTTACATTATAATTCTCAGTTCTTTGATCATCTATATGCACGTGGTCCAGTTCAAAACAACATTAACCGGTGTTGTGGGCCATTTAAATGGCATGGATGGAAAGTGACAATAATCATGTTATCAAAGTCATAATGTGCTGGCAAACAGCTTGATGTGTACACATTCAGCAGACTACAGTCGTGAGCTTCAATACAGTATTTCATCTGTTCACCTGATTGAGAAACAGTTCAGTACCAACTCCCCAGATGCAGAATGCAGAGAGTTGTCTGTTTATCCGTCCTTCCGTGCTGGGTGGTACCACACGTGGGATTATCAGGGCTCCTTCACTGATAAGGTTGATAAGTGCAGTCACATTGAAGCTGTGGACTGTAAAAAAAGACACAGTGCTCTGAAGAACTGGGGCCTGTATTACGAAGCAGGCTTTGTGGTTATCGAGGTAACTACCGGTTTAACTCTGGTTTTCTGTCCTATGAAAAACCTGAGTCATCATTCTACAGGATCCCTTCAGGGACCCAAGAGTTTACAGTAACGTGACAAATAATAAAGCGCAGCAGATATTTATGAATGAGTTTTCCAGACTTTTCATTGGTCCACTCTGGTTTTAAAACAGTCTCTAATAAACAGAAGGAGAGTTTACAACACTAAATAATTACATAGAGGCATTAATATTAGAGCTTCATTTGCATTCAATAAAGATGATTTGATTCCCGACAGAATCTCTTACAGTGTTTTAAACAATACAACACGAGGAGACTGTGAGGATAAATAGTAATACAAATTTGATATTATATCTTATGAGAACAATGGTCCACATACTGATCAATATTCCTCATGATCATGAATGAACAGTTCAGTGTGATTGACGACATCACACATTAACTTCTTCTCTCCTCTGCTTCAGCAGCAGAAACAGTCGGACATCTCTTCAGCTTCTCTTCATCATAGTTTGAAAATATTCTCTCATTAGTGAACTTTATAAATTCATGTGCTAATTGACAGTATATTTTTAAGGCTGACTATAAATAAAAATAAAAATATATTTCGAGAGCTTATTTTACTGGTTATTTTAGTTGTTTGATCATATTATTTTCATTTCACTTTGCAGAATGTCGCTTGTCGCTCGAACCAAACTGACCTGCACGTATCAGCGTTTCTTTTCGTATCATATTAAAAACTTTATTTATGGTTCTGACGATGTCAATTGTAATAAACGACTTTGCCTCTTTCACATGAACGCATTCGCAATCCGACAGGAAAACCCAGAGTTAACTGAGACAGTTAGGTTAAAATGCATGACAGGGGTTAGGTGAATTGGAGACTCGAAATTGCCCATAGGTGTTGATGTGACTGTGATGAATGACTGTAAGTCTCTGTATGTTGGCCCTGTGCTGGCGACCTGTCGAGGGTGCACCCCGCCTCTCGCTAAACGTCAGCTGGGCGTGAAACCACTGCAGAAGAAACAGGTGCTTGATGATGAAATAGTTAAAGGAACCTGGGCTGTGCTTCCCTGCCAACATCGCAGTGACGACCTGCTCCTGCAGATTCATCCTCCACAACATCAGGAGGATTCGTCCGTTCCTCACAGAGAAGGTGCAGGCTCTCGTCATCTCACGCCTGGACTACTGCAACTCCCTCCTATGGCTTGTGCCATCTGAACTCTGCAGCTCATCCAGAACCAAAAGTCTCCGACTCTGCAACACTCCTCCGCACCGTGCACTGGCTCCTGTTGGTGGCTCGAATCCCATTCAAGGCACTGGTACTCGCCTACTGTGCTGCGAATGGTTCACGCCCTTCCTACATCCAGAACATGATCAGAACATGTCTGCTCCTCCCTCACTGCGAGGGGCGGAGCCAGCGCTCATCTACATCCTGTCTGTTTTCTGTCCTGGTTCCTCAACGTGGAACGAGCTCCCCGTTGACATCAGGACAACAGAACCCCTTCAATGCTTCTGTCGCAGACTGAAAACTCAGCTGTTCAGACTGCACCATACTCCCTGAAATTATTATTATTATATGTATATAAAAATTCTAAAATGAGCACTTGAAGCTGTTTTTGCCTATTTGATAAATGTTCATGTCTATTGATTCTTGCAGTTTTGGGTAATATCTTCATGGTTGAATGCACTTATTTAAAGTCGCTTTGGACAAAAGCGTCTGCTAAATGATGTCAAGTAATGTAAAATGGAGCTGTGTGCAGCGCTCTTCACTCTCTCTCTTTCACACACACACACACACACACACACACACACACACACACACACACACACACACACACACGCGCACACACACACACAGACACACTTACTATTGGCAGTACCAGGAGAAATCACGTTCTCGTTGGTGGCCCGAAACACAGTTTTTTACACTCGTCGGCAGGGATGCAGGAGTCAGTTCAACCTCTGCACTACATACCACTTTCACTGTGCATAATGAGTGAACAGTTCTCCGCAGCAGGCAGACCTCGACTTCACAATGCTCTGTAACAGCGTACGTAAATCAAATTGCAATGACACACAGCAGGTCATGCAGCAGTTTGATGCTTCTTATGTGCATATACATGTTCCCTGGTGGAACATAGAGCTCACAAAGACAACTGATAATGAGCATTATTGACAGACAGGATCATCCAGGGTTATTACTGAGGGATTGAAGGGACTTAATGAACTGTCAAAGTACACAGAGAACACAACGCGCCACAGTTAGAACTGCTGACAAACAAACCTGTTAGAACGGATTCCATATGAGTACAAGATTGTAACTTTAGAATTGATGCTAAAATCACACATTTACTATCACTAAAAACATCCAAATGTCCAATTTCATTCAAGCCAAGAACTGGAATTACCGCCCCGTCGTTGTACGCCTCCACCGACTGGTCAAGTTGCAGGGAGTATGGTCACAATCTCTCCTAAGAGTTATGGAGATGAATAATCGACAGGAAACTGACCATGTCACAGTGAAGTCGACCTTTGAACATTTGGAGTTGAGTGTCATCATGTGGCTCAGCAGGTAGAGACAGTCGTCCACTAACCATCTACCTGCCGTGTATGAATGTCACAGAAAAAGCTCAGTAAACAGCAGCAGCGCCGTGCGAATGTGTGTGAATGTGACTGTAAAGCCCTTTGAGTGGTATGAAAAGCGCTACAGTACATGCATACAGCCCATTCACTTCATAATTTGTATCCTATCAGACATTTACGTTTACCTCTGTGCCAAGTTAATCCTTGTGCACATTAAAGACATTTCTTTTTGGGGTTCCAGATATATCATCTTCAAAACATTTGGACGGCACCTTTGACCACCAAAATGTCATCAGCTCATCTTTGAGTACGAAAGAAACCTTTCACCAAATCTCAGGGCATCTGGCGTTCACCAGAACGGGATGGAAGGACAGAGAGACACACTGAAACTCTTTTGACTTCCACTCCTGACATGAATTGAAGATGCACATAAAAAACAGGAAGATGGAAACTGTACATAAGCTCCAGTCGTTTACTAGAATAATAACTCTTACACTAATATCAGAAAACAGGCTCCACCACGTTGTGTAACAACTCGCACACACCGACAACACACACCTGTCACTGTATGCGCAGCGTGCGCTGAACCACATTCTATCAAATGAATGGTCCACGTCCGTGCCCGCTTTTTGCAAGCTGACCTACAGCGAAGTCTTTCATCCTCCGCGGATGGTTCCAGGGCTCTGGAGGGCCTCCCGTCTCTGAGACCTCACAACAGTTGGATTTCTGGCTTCTGGCTGAGAGCTCTCTCCCTCTCTCTCTCTTTGTGTTGTTTTCGTGTCGAAGGATACTTCCAACATGCCAGCAGCATAAATAGCTCCCCAAATGTCCTTTCAAAACATCTTTTTGTTGTTGACAGCGTTTCCATTGATGAAGGAAATATAATTGCCCACAACGCAAACACACCATGCGCATGAATAACGAGATGATGCTTGAAAAGTGCAGCAGAGATGTGTTTCCGACACGGAGACACCTCAACCATCACTTACATTTTAAGGTTTCAAGCCCAAAAATAAAAGACTAGTCTGAAGATTCTGGTTCAAGTCCCTTGAAGGCTGAAATCCAAACAAAACCGTATCCAGTGTCCTTGGACAGAGGCTCAGTCCGTCCACATTTAACTGAAACGTGTTCGGCTCTGCATTTTACTGACAGGGATGAAAAGATGGAGAGTGGAGGCGTATGCTGGACTCACCGTCGTCCTTCACCAGAACCTCCTTCTGGCACATGTCCTGCACATTCACGGTGCAGTTGACGATGAACTCTGGGCTGGAGCAGTCGTGTGTCATCTCCTCACACTGGTAGCACTGAATCTGCAGAGCCAGCCCTGCGAACACACGGCAGGAGGTACTGCATCTGTCCACTGCACCGGCTGATACAGCTTCATCCATCAATCCGCATTTCACATTCACATACTCAGAAATGCAAAAGTAAAACTCTGTTCTTATTGTGGTGAATATCATGACATCTTCTGTTTTGACATTTTAAAGTGATTCCACAGATATGAGCAATTCTTTTATCATACCAGCGTGTCTTTGTATCATGTCATTGTGCCTAGCTTTGGTAGTTAATGTTGCACCAGATTTATTTTATAGTGAATATGTGACACAATCAGAGAACTAAACAGTGAACTATGAACCAACAGAAATGCCCTGAGGTCATGAATATGTTGACAGACATTTTGAGCAATCATGTGGTTCAGGCTGTACAGTGTCATCTAACACATATGGTTTTTAACGTAGCACCATGCTGATGTTATTGATGAGTATCATCTTTACTCTATGGTCCAAGCATCTTTCAGGATTTTCAAAACTAACAGATAAGAGATTAGGGCTACAACTAACGAGTATTTGCATTATGGATTAATCTGTCCACTTTTTTCTCGACTAATCGATTAGTTGTCTGGTTATTAAAATGGTGAAAAATGTGGACCGTGTTTCCCAAAAACACCAACATGATGTTTTGTTACGTCCACACACCAAATATATTCAGTTTACTGTCACAGAGGAGCAGAGAAACCAGAACATGAATTTTTTTTTTTCTTCATAAAAACCATTTGAACCGATTAATCGATTTTCAAAATAGTTGCCGATTCATTTAGTAATCGATTACATATCAATTAATCGATCAACTGTTGCGGCTCTAGATGAGATTATCTACCTTCCGATATAGTGCTCATACTGGCGTATACACAAGTCAATATGCAGTAGTTATTCATTTCAGCATATCCCATTTAATGCATTCCAGTGGGAGATGTGACACCTTTTACAACCCTGACCCTTAAGATTACAGTTTTCCTCCAAAAGATATGAGCATCTTATGAAATAACACAACACAACCGTGAGTTCCACCTCAAGCAGCTACATTACATAGCTACTGTATCTTAATGCTCTAAGAATAACAACCATAATAATAATAATAATATAAATAATAATAATAATATTAATCTGGAAGGGGCTGTTCGAACAAGAACTTTTGATACTTGAATGCAGATCTCCAATATCTGTAACAGCGTCTTTTACATGAATTTGTACCAAAGGGTCTGAATTCTTCTCCATCACTGCCCGAGACTGAGGAGATAAATCTGCCACTGCGATTACTGTCTGTGTGACATGATTTCAGACTGGAAAGAAGAAGTCTGATATATTCTGGGAGACGTCTGAAGTCCGGTCTATCCAAACTTCCGTGGATCATTGAAGACGCACAGTAAACCTTGGAGACTAAAATCTATTTACAGGTAAAATACTGATGGGTCTCTATTCTAATCTCTGTCCATCCTAATTCGAGATTCCCATCATCATGATGACAGACACAGAACAGGAATAAAGAAAGTCCAACTGTAAACGAGCGCGCGTCTCTCCGAGCTGTGCGCGCTGCGTCCTCGCCCCGGTGCCTGCGCCGAGGAGACGCTTCTCCAGGGGCCGGAGACAGAAGAGCCGAGCCGCCGGACCGTACCTGAGCCGCAGAAGAGCAGGAGCAGAGTCCAGACGGTGAAGAGCCGCATCGTGCGCTCGCTGGAACTCCGGGCAGACGCACGAGAGGCTCGGAGGCGCCGAGCCTGACGCGTCCTGCGACGCGACGCGACGCTCGTCCGCCGCTGCGCACGCACACGTGTGCTCGCACATGCACGTGTACGACGGCACCGTGCACCACGAGACCAGAAAGTGTCTGTTGTCTTCTCTATATCATTATCACTATGGACATGATGTATTGACGTGTGCCTGCCCGTGAGATCCCAACTCACGTGCTGCTGCTCAAGGAGCTCATTTCACCACTGGGATCGATAAAGTTTCACAAAGTGACCAGAAAAACCTTTTCACTGAGCCAATACGAACATCCTTAAATTGCTTTATTGATGGCTCATAATTTCACAGGGAATAGACTATAACCGGACAGAACGCAGGTCGGTGAAGAGGAGCTTTGTGAGCTTTGTGAGCTCTGGAGCTTGCTATTTGGGTAACTTTGTAAAATCGGACAAATAGCTGATTCATATTGTTATCATTTTCATATTGATCTCCTCAGTGGGCTGAGCCCATGATGTTTCAGAATCCTAGCAACGCCTGAGGAACCTGTGAACGGTATCTGTCCACCACTTTGATACACTGGTTTCAAATAAACAAACGGAGTTGTTCCTGAACATTGGTCGTAGGTCAGAGGTCACCTACAGGCACCAGTCAGTTATTGTGACATGTTATATCTTTTTTTTTTTTAAGTTTGGCTCACTCATGTGTTTTCAATGATTTTTTGGTTTTGAAACAAACATTATACTCGTCAGTAGGACGGAATCATTTTTGTTTTAGGTGTTTTCATGGGATGCGTTGAGAATTAAGAGAAATATTAAATAATTATAGTTCTAATGATTAAAAATGAATTGCTCTCTTTAGTGCTGCACAGTGTGGGATATTATTTCCCATTCACAAAGCTGGTTGAACAGTTCATCCACTCTGCGTCACATTGTGGCCCTCACTGCCGATCAGCCGAATCCCAAACTCATCCACAGCGTGTCTGCATCACTCCAGCTCCCAGCAGCCTGCTGCTGCACGAGGAGCAGGAGGACTCCAGTGCAGAACACAGCAGCAGCGGACGGTCACGTTGACGTGGTGTCCTTGTGTACTGGTCTCCAGAGAAGCAGATTTCAACCCTCTGTCTGAACTCCCACACTCTGATCCGGAGCTGTTGTGACCAACCCGTTTTTAATTAGCGGATGAAACAGTGTGTCAGCGCTGCGTCACGGAGCCGTGAAGGAGTTGTTTGTGATTTACCGGGCCAATCCGCTTAATTGGAACTTGGAAAATTACACATTAAGACACAATTAAATATTGTGAATGCCTACTTCGGTGGAACTTTAAATTAGCTAACAGTCATTTGCATTACGAGAAGATGAACGCCAACAACTGAGGAGCTTATTACTCTGAAGGGTAGTGAAGTGAAACCTTGACGGGCAGCTCTTAAGTCTGTCACTTGATTAAGAAAAACATGTTCCAAATGACTTTTTTTCCTTTATGAGAATGAAATTCACTTAGCTGGACAGAGTGAGTGCAATATTTCGTAGAGTTGAGCTAAATGTGCAGCTGTAGTTTCTCTCCACTGCAGTGTCATAACGTGACTGATGGCACACTGGGAGGCATTATGCACAGAGCCTTTATTAATCAAGGATGACTGACCATCAGATCATAAAAAGCCCTCTGCATACACAGTGTGAGCAGCATCTTAAAAGGAGCAGTATAAAGCTTTTTCAACAAAATGTTCTCCGTAAAAAAAAGAGAAATATGAGACTTTTTTTTGTCTTTGGGGAATGTGAAGTGTCTATAAATCAAGAGGAAGTCATTATGTCGAAGTCGGCGCGTGAGTTAAGTGAGTGAGTAAAGCGCTGACGCAGACGGCTCCAATGGCACTCGGGTACAGGAACCTTGATACTTCCTGAGAGGCGCTTTGTTTACCTGCCTTTCACTTACTTTCATTTGAAACATTTCTCCGCTGCTGTCCGCGGTGTTCTGCAGTTCCTCATTTACAACCATTCACTTCAATTTGGACCTAATGAAGTGACCTTCACGGATCGGACGGGCTGGCCGTGTGGTGAGAGACAAACTAGAAACTCGCAGATTCAAATGTATCGTTTTCATTTCTTCGTGACAACATATCAACATATATACAGTAAATATTGAAATCACACATATATATGATTATTTATTCATATACTGTATACACACATTCATTGCTATAAATCAAGTTATTCATTTCCTGTCTCTATACGACCTCCGCGTGAACCTGCTGACCGACAGCGGCCCACTTTTCATACAATTGAATTAAGTCGAATTAGCACTAACTGAAAATGCAAAAGTGAAGACTTCTTTGTTGTCAATGCAAATTCTGTGACGACTGCATTACAGGATCGGATGACACGATAGTAACATGATCCAGATGAGTACATTTTGCCTGTTCTTCCCTCACATGAAAAGATTAGCTAGTTGATTGGCTTTAACTTCATTTAATGCTTCAAGCAAATGGCCTAACATTTGTTAAAGGTGTTACAGTATATGGAAGTATTTTTGGTTAAAGCCCCAGTGTGTATTTTTTTACTTTTCTGGCGGCATCTGGTGGTAAAGTTGCAAACCGCAACCAAGTGAGCACCCGACGGGGACACTTTATGGTGACGCACCGCTAATTCCATTTCCGGTTTCCCGCAGCGCTGGAAATTAAACGTGAATGTGCGTATCGGAACCTCGGACCACAGAAGTCTGGGTGGTGATTTCTTTCCAACCTCCCAAGTCGCACTGGAACCGAAACGCAGCAAAACACGACGTAGCGAACATGGCGACTCACACGGAGGTCGCATCCCCCTCATGTAGCTAGATTTTACTCGGTTCTTTGTTGCATGTGATTATACATATATGAACACATAGTTATGGACAATATATTGAATTTCTGTGAATACCTTCTTCTAAATATTACAGACTGTAGCTTTAAAAACGTTTTTATTAAAAATCACTAAAATTCTAAACAGAAGAGTTTTTATATTATTTCAAAGACACTGAAGTATTATGTTGCAGAGATATACATGTATCCACTGACATTAGCATGCTAACCAGCTAGTTTTGGCCTGTCCTGTGTTGTAATACCACTTTTTACCCGAGGAGGCGACAGTGAGTCACAGGCGTAACGCTGCACAGACAGCGTATTGTCAACAACAAGGGTTGAAGCTCGAACAGCATCACCACCACCAGAAAGAAATCTGCAATAATAAGAAATGATAGACATTGTGACAAATGAGGAGATAATTAACTTTGACGTCACTGAAAATAGAATTAGACCAAGCTTGTTAATGATTAAAGAGTTAAATTAACACGAATGCCACGACAGTCTGTGCAGATAAATTGACTTCACACAGTTCTTTCGTGGTAGTAGTATTGTGATATCTTTTATAGTTGAATATTCTGTTGGCCACATTGTCAGGCCTTGGTGCCTCCTTTTTATGCCTTTATTATTATTTAGCTAGTTAGCGTTTACCTTGCGACAGACCAAGCTCAGCTGTTTTCCCTGCTCCCAGACTTGTTTTCTAAGTGTCTATAGGAGAGATATCAATCTTCTCATCTCACTGTGGGCAGAAGATCAATAGGCATATTTCCCAAAAATATCTTTGGAGGTTAGAGAAAGATTGTGGTCAGCGTTATAGACACGCTTCTGCATCACTTAATATATTAACCTCACGACCTCACATAGATCACTACTGTAGTCATGAGTTGTATGTGACTCACACTTCTTACTTGTGTCTCTCATAATCAATAAAAATCTATTTTTGTTCATCTGCCACACTTTGAGAAGCCGGGGTCCAGTGCCTCTGACGTGTTTGTTCGTATCCTGCAAATGTTTTACTTTATTTAATGAAAGAAACAGCTAACATTGTGGTCACAGAGTCAACTGGACTCACTGTTCATGGGGAAATGTCTCTGCAGTGCTTCGATCTTTCAGACATGTCGAGCACAGAGATCACGTTTGAGTCTGGAGCGGACGCTCAACCGCACAAGAAACCAACTCCCTGAAATCACACACTATATTTAATAGCTACATTACTTCAGTGAAATACAACAAACCACCTCTACTGTAAGTATTGAAATAGTTTATTTTATCTTTCTTCTTTTTTTTTTGACATAAAACAAAGAATATCAGTAATATACAATTCTCAATCCGTACTGCTAAGGTGACTGTCACAGAACATCATTGTCATAATTGGGAACCTAAAAAAAAAATGTTTGGAAGGAGAATCACGGTAATATTGAGTGACAATATGTGCATTAAATGGTATATTATGACACTCTTCAGTGCTGAGTACAAATACAGGGATTTAGAGTAAATGTTAGAAAAATACAATACTCCTGTGAGAGTAACGCTCTTCAGTGTTTGAACCACTTTAAAAACACAGACATCATGCTCCATCTACCCGTATCAGTTCAGCCAATCTGTTCCCTGATCCATTAACACCGCGTTTCACCCGTGTACGCTACATATGTCATTTAATAGGCCTGTGTGCTGCTATTTTACAGTGATTACCTAACATACACATGTAGCAAGTTTAAAGAAGAGGTAAAATACAGTAAGATGACATGAACGATGTGCAATGTTACAGTGCTTCACAGCTCTACATCACATGTAAACTGTCGCTAGTGTTTCAAAAGAATATGGCTATAGTCACCATGACAAGTCTGATATGTAGATTTAGTTGCATTCATTTTCCGTATATGTGATTAGCTCAGAGCAGTTTTGGCAACATGCATTTTGGCAATTATCTACACACGAAAGGTTGGGAGAGGGAAACATCGTAAAGCAGCGAGACGGTCAAATATGTTGGGATGCATTCATGACACCGAAAAACAATACTACAGCGGACACGGCGTACACAATAGAGTGAGAAACTGAGCAACCATGGTGCGATATCTTACAATTAAATGTACAGACGAAAACAGACAAGAGCACGGGTTAGTACCCGTGAACCGTTCCAGAGGAATCTGGTGTTGAACGTATGAATCCACAGCATCTATCAGAGACGACGTTTGGCTTTTCCCTGAGCGAGCACAACAATGTCCACCAGGTGCCCACGAGGTGCAGCTGAGGTTACATGCAAAACCCAGGGCTCTGTCCTGATGTCATGACTGTGGAAACATGTCAAATAAATACATAAGCAGAATGCAGTTCACATATGAAGAGTTTCATTTCAAGAGATGTTGACTATTTCAAAATGTGACGACTACTTAGAAGTAACTGCAGGTGCAGGTCGGTCTCACTACGGAGGACTTGCTCACAACGTAGTAACAGATTATGTTTCATGAATACTTTCACAGATGTCCCACCTCTTGTGAAGAAACTCGGATGGACACGATGATGGATTCATATGATGCATGTCATGGTTAGAATAAGACAGAGGGGCAGTTGCATGCAAGTTGATATTAACAGTGTAACAATATAAAAAAAGAAACTTCCAACAAGTTAGTGCACATTTTAAGGAGTCACATTACTCAGTCAGGTTTAGAGCTCATGAATGGCAATCGATAGTAAGTGAAAACACAAGGAAACCATCATTTGTGATCTCGAGATCGAAAGGTTCCACTTAATGCTTTGCTCAACAACATGTTAGTGACATAATTATTCTATCGTAGATCATCATTAGATCTTAGGCAGACTTAGATCTTCAGTTAAATATTCATCAAGATGTTCGCATGTGGCTGGAAGATGTTTGTTCTGCAGGTTTCAGTAGAGTCACTAGACGACAGTCACCACACCAGGTGTCATGTGGAGGTCTGGAAAGCAAACCGGCTGTGCCTGGGAAACCCTATTTAAATGTTATTAATCAATGTTTTTGATCATCGAATGGAGTTGACTGATCTGAGAGCTACATGTCATAAGAGTGTCTATGCTTTTCCTGACAAATAGTATTGGATGTACAACCGACAGAAAGATAAACCCATCAGCTAACTGCCTGCACCAAAGGACCAAGACTGCGTTTCATTAGTGGTTCAACATGGCCTCGTTCTCTTGTCCTCAGCACTCGCCCTCGGGGGAATTCCCTTCGCCATTACTGTATAAGTGTCGTTCCATTTGTCTGTAAACCTGAAGTGAACTTGGTGAGATGGCCCCTCGGAGGGCTGAGGGAGCGAGTGAACAACGACGGTCACTCGAGAGGTGGACACCAACAATGAATTGCAGTTATGCATTTGGTGCAAGAGAATACATCCATGGGTAGGTGGCAGTACTGTACGTAAAACTCTGCGATTGCTCACCACTGAAGAAGAACAATATGCATAAATTGCAATATATCATAAACCAGTAGCACTAATAGTGATGATAATCATGATACAGGTCACCAACAGAAGTTTCTGAATCAAAGACGGATGCAGCTATTTACCAGGTGGCGACGTATTACAATCATCAGTTTAAAACGTCAAAAGGTATTTTTGATTATTTGTAAGAAGCAGTACAGCGCTGAGTCTACAACAGGCAGTCGATCCGTGACAGTTTGGGCTGAAAGTGAAAAAGGGCAGGTGCCTTCCGTTTTAATCCCCCGCTCCTCCCCCGCCCACTTTCCCTCTGCTCTCCAAGGGGCCTCCGTGTGACGTAAGCTGTTACGTCATACCAAGGGCTGGGGTAGGGAGGGCAGGTTGAACCACTAATGGAACGCAGCACAAGTTGCTAAGCAGCTGGTCCGTGTGGTGGAACATCTAGCAAACCAAAGAGCTGACGTTGTTTCTTACAATCTGGAGGAGACCAAAGCAAAGAGAAACTTGTACTTTTGAAAACAGAACAATGAGATGCTACTGTCACTCTGTGTCCGCGGGATATGAAGCTGGGTAATTGTTTGCAATCACGGCTTTATGAGTTCACAGTATGCTGGAGCTACGTGTCTGTTCTTATATTTCGTAGTATTACTGAACCCTAGTGGCCCGAGTCAGAAAAGTGGACAATTTCCTCAGAACACAGTTGCAATCCATGTTGGCAGTAACTTGTTAGATTATTCAAGTGTTTCTGCTCATCAATTTCATGCATCAATAGTGGAAATGTGTGACCCGTGACAGCGGGGCTCCCTGTCCCCTACACATAACACAGTTAATATGCATTAGGGTTCAGGTTATAAATCACAGGTTTATCACTGCAGACCAGAATTTGTGTAACTTATCGGTGACAGGGTCTTGCTCTGCCATTTCCAATATTTTTTTAATGAACGCGGCTGTGTTCTGCTGCAGTAGAGACATTTAGTGAGTCAGTATAGATGTCAGTATGTACAGTATTAGTTACTGTGGGTCAATTAGCTAATTTAACATGGACGGCCCCTAACGTGAGCTATAAGATGGTGATAAATACAGGTAGCTATGATAGAGCTATAGACGCTAACCTGCCTTTACAAAACAAAAAGGTTTAGTAGAGTAGTATGTTGTCAGAGGAAAAGAAAGCCTTGTCTATGTAACTCTGGTGATGCAGCAGAGTTGTTGCAGGAGCAGAATCAGGTGCTCGCAGCTGAGGCCAAATGAGCCGCAGACCTCCAAAATGGCTGCCAGAGTGTCCGCCGCTCCACCTGGAAGGCTACTGAGAAGCTCAGCTCGTCTCCGGGGCACACGTGGAATTCCTACAGTGCCAAGTTGTGAGCATTTTCATCCTCATTCACAGACACAGCGTACAAACTGTGGGATCTAAGGGATCCTCCATGTGAGTTAGTGATAAATCCAAGCGGTTGTTCGACGCCTCGCGTCTAGTTCGACTCACTCAGCTTCAGGAACTCTGGAAAGGGAAGAAGATGTAGAGCAGAGTGAGACGCTGAGGCACTGCGCCATGCAAATAATGATAAGAAAGAAATCTGCCACTTCAAGTGAGGTAACGTACTCTTACAAATGGTCTATATGATGGAGGTAAGTGATATTCACACAGGCTGGCTGTTTCTGGTTAAGAGATGCCAAAGATTGTACAGGAAATGCACATGAAAAGTTTGGAAGTCTTTGTAAATTTAAAATGAGTTTTTCTCATATGAACAACATGGTTTTAAATGCAAATCGAAATAGATACACTTTGTGATCTGATGATATTCACGAGCGCTCTTTTCCTACACGTTGATAAAAACGTGACATCACTTTCCCGCATAAGTGAGTTGTATAAGTTGAAAGATGGTCATGAATACTGTTGATGTGTGTGTGTGTGTGTGTGTGTGTGTGTGTGTGCGGCGGTGGCTCCAGCGTAGCTTCAAACCCATGGCTAGTTTCTTGATTCACAGCTATCTTACGATACACACACACACACACACACACTACACAAACACACACCCGCTGTAAATGCCAGCGTTAATGTACTGTATAGGAAAATGCAAATGATGTTTGTGAAACTTGTGCTAGTCATGTGCTTAGTCCCCACCATTAAAGCTGCTCTCTGCTCAGTGGGGATGGAAAATGACTTTCTACAGTTTCATCTTAAGTGCAGTTCTGAGGAAAGTGGCACTGCTGCTGATAACGTGACGAGGAATTGTCGCGCCCATCTGCACCTTTATACCTGCTGCAAGACAATGTTTGAACTTGTTTGATAAGGACACTGGAGCAGAATCATTCATTCAGGCCAACAGTACATGTTGAGCTGCTAAAAATATATATATATATATATATATATATATATATATATATATGTTAAACTTTCATCACTCTTGGCGATGTAACGCTTCTGAATGCAAAACAAAACAAATCACTAGTTTCTGAGTGATGGAAGAAACTGCGACCACGTTTCCAGTCCCCCAAAGTCTTTTTACATCAGCATCTGAAGAGGTTTTAAGTTGCCGTGTGAATCTGAAAATAAAATGATTTTACATTTTCCAATTCTGCAGCTCCACGTTAATTATGAAAAAACGTCCCTCTTCATTTAACTGACGCACCCTTTTGTGAATTCATTTAGTCTGGAATCAAAAATGGTCAGAAAAAAGGGTCACTTTGACTTTCAGAGATGATAACCTTCTAAACTCCTGCAGTGATTCTTCCCAACGAGCCTGGCAGGGGAATTCTGTTTAACACTGAACGATGAGGTCAGAGAATGAAAATAGGAACAGTGGGAAAACACACTGTTGTTGATGATAAGAGGGCACAGATTATGACCGCAGCTGTATCACTTCATCACATCTGTTCCATTGTCTTACAGTTGGCGAGCTGAAGTCTCGTCTGCTCTTTCTGTTGGCTGGGGCTGGCTCGTGTTTTGGATTTGATATAGGTTAACTTCTTTGGTTCCATTCCACCTGGAAAAAGCACACAACCAAACTCATGTCAGAGGATCTTTCTCGGCAGCCAAAAGGAATTCTCTCTCCTGACAACAAGAGGAGTCTAGTGTGGATTGAGGCGGACCGAGCCACGCTGACACACTGACCGCTGGCGTCTTCAGAAAGAGCCAGATTATCACTCTGAATTCAAAGTGGCAGGAGTGTGAGTGACACCGGAAGAAGCCGCGGCTGACATCTTGAGAGATGATAGATTTATAATTCTGACAACCACCTCAAAGAACTGAAACAGTGTGCAAATAAAGGCAGGCTTCAGTTTAGTCCCAGACACTCTTAAATCAAAGAGACAACATGTTCCAGTTCTCCCTCAGGAGACAAATACTTCAATATGCATTTCACCACAAGAGCTTCAGTCTGACGCAAGGTTAGCAATCTGAACCGTGTGCGGCTGCAGAGGGGTTCCGCTGTCAGTCAAACTCTTCACAACGTAACCCAACAACTAAGTGGAACATGTATGACATGAGCCAGATCCCTGAGCACTGCATGTGCCTGAGCTGCGTGCATGTATATGCAAAGGATTTACAGGTTAAATAAAAGACCTAAGGAATGTTTAAGGCAGTGTGCTCGAGCTGCTTTCGGATGCTCGGCTTCTATCTTCATGTCCTTGGCCAAACACACTGGCTAGTTCTCCTAGAAGCCTTGAGTGTAACATTCACCATCTGAGAATACGAGCGTATGCGACGGTGTGTAAGATCAGCATGATCCCTATGCATCATGAGCCATGTGAGAACGGAGTGCTCGCCAGGTGTAGAAGCAACAGCAACTCTTTTTTTGAAGCAGCAGTTACAGTTGTAATGATTCATTTAGAGTGTGAATTTAAAAAAATAAATCTTTTTTCTGTCACTCTAGTGATGCCACTCTTGACAGTGCCAATGTTTTCTGTGGCACATGTGAACAGGTCATGTCCACAGCATCTTCTGGAATGGAAGCTACCAGTGTTATATAATCGATCATTTTTATATATGTTGAATTTTGCTCTTTCAATTTCACACCCTGAAACTAAAGCAGAGAGCACGAGTTAAAGCTGACAGAAGTGGAGCATCATGAAACACTTTCCCTCACACGAGACTTCTCCATCTCTCCATCTCCCTGCAGTGCTCCTCAGAATGAAGAGATGAATTATGAATTACGCAAGGAAGACTTTTATTGGATACGTCTTTTTTTTGAGAGTGGTACATGACAAGAGTGAAGCCTGCTCTTAACTTTAGCTACTAAGTGAAACACTCATGTGAAGAATTATAACTCTTTAATGTATATTAAATATGATATCAAAATCACTGACAGTAACCAATGTTAAAATTCAGTATTTCCATTGAGGATCTTTATGATCAACAGTATAATGGAATTCTTCACTCATCCATCTCCATGACAATCCCATTCTCCAGACAGCGTCCCATCTCCCTTCCCAGTCATGGCCCACTTTGCTTCACCTTTTCTTCTTTCCGTCTGTTGCAGCGCAGCTCTGAAACGCTGCTGACAGCTCTACATATATTTTGTAATTCTCTCGTAAAGTCGCCCACAGCTACACTGACCCTGCAAAACGTGTTTTTCTCTGCTGAAGTGCTCTTGTTACTCATGGTTAACATTTGTGTAAATGGAGCTTGGCATTTGCGATTAAGGGGTTGTTGAATGCTGATGATTGAATAAATGCAGAGACACATGCTGATGGGATTTACTAGGTTGAAAATAGAAGTTTGCAACTGCTTTGTGCGATTGAATATGACCTGGACCGCGTGCAAACATCACAGAAAAGAGTAAGAATGATTTAGCGAAAGAGCACAAAAAGTGAGTCTACGGCACTGAAGCTTAAAAAACCATCCTTGTTACTGCTGCAGTCCAGAGGTCATGCTCCTTACTGACGTTTTTTCGGCTTTACTGTACCTTGTGGTGGTCTGGGAAGTCTGCTCTGGGTATCACACACACTGGGTTCAGACTGGGGTTGGATGGGCTGGAGGAAGGCCACAGTGGGGAAAGGCACTGACTGGATGCGGGTCATGGAGGAGGCAGACAGGGAGTTTGGCACCCCCGCATGGCTGCCGTCCTTAAAGCTGGAGGGTATTCTCCACCGGGGTAACGGGGAAGGAGACATGTCCTCGCTGGAGGAACCGGGGGCACTGGGAGGACTGAGGGACTGTTCTGGGGTTGATGAGGATTTGGGGAGGAGGTGCAGGATGGAGGAGAAGAAGGAGCAGGATTCAGGAAGGGGGATGGTCCCAATTCCACTGTCCAACGTTCGCATCTTGCAGCCTGCGGCACAAGGAGAACAGTTGAAGTGGCTCAGGGTATAGGGGCAAAGAAAAGGAGCACAACAGGAATGAAACAACAGGGTAACCATGGTTGAAGTGGTGCTGAGGAAACCATTCACTTTATTCTATTTGTTTCATACCCTCTGGACTGTAACTTCGCACCTTTGTCACTGAATTGGTAGCTGAGGAATCAGTGAGAGAGCCGGCATTATGAAATAAGGGCAGCCTTATTTCATAATGGTTTGTTCCCCCCATGCCACCTTATTCTGTCTCCCACATTGTCCCTGGTGCTCACTCACTCACTTCAACTTGGCGAGGAGTTCCTCTTGAAGCCGAGCTGAGAAATGTTAGTAATGATTCTGTTTCATAATCACGGGAGATGACTCGGCCAAAGCAAATCAAGCCCACTTGAACCACTGCATTGTATCACAGATGTTGTTTAATGGGTGTGTGAAAACTAGCATGCGCTGGTCATACCGTGAATATGAAAATGCACGTAATGGCATATGAAATGAAATCCAAATACACTGCAGGTGTGTGTATTTCATTTGCGACGTGTGAACACTAACTGTCACGTCGACCCAGTCACCTGTCATTCCTCAACCTTGAGATGTGGAGTTTGTATTGCTTACGCCTCCAGAATCATACATTAGATCACGGTCGTTACACTGATGAACCTTGTACATTACAAATATGCAGCGTGTATCATTGTTTGTATCAGCTCTTGTCATGCAGGCTTATGTTTTAATAAGTCGCCTGTAGCTCAACCTGTGGGCAGAGGAAACAGATGCTCCCCTTTTATTATTTAAGGCGCGAACACATGAGACCATACACGCCTCTTCTGGGTTTCTGCAGTGTGCAAACCAAATTCTTCTCATTTGACACATTACAAATCATGCTGCGGTAAAAACAAAAATTTCAAAATGAGGATAGAGAAAGAGTTGAAGTACTAGAAGTAAACTTGATGGCATTTGTTGCCATGGGAATTCAGTCTCAGGCTACAAAAACAGTTCAGCTGTGAACATCCGATTATGATGTAGAGGATGACTTATGGCTTCAGTCCGGTAACTTTACAAACACCCGTGATGGTCATCTACTGCAGCTTGTGTTTATCAGGATTTAAGCATCTACTGTGTGACTAAACAAGAACAAATCGTTTAACTGAGAAGCCTCAGAACCAGAGACATTATCGACTCGCTCGGTCTTCACTTGGAAGTTAACGAGAACCACTTTGACACCAGGTTCCCTGGAAAGACTGAATCACAGCACTGAGAATTGATCGGTGTCAACAAGCCTTTCACATGTGCCCCTCACATCCTCCCCCTGTCCTTCCTGATCATGGTTACATCAGGGAGCAGTTGTAGATAGAAGAACTAAGGTCAGTTTCAAATGGGAAACAAACAGTGGTTCCTTGAAAGTCTGTATGTACAGTACCCTGACTTCATCCTTTGCTCCCCTCAGTTATGTGACTAACAATCAAACTATACCCTGCTTGCACAGGCGAGCTCAGTGGGTCGTTGTTCACAGGAGGACAGTCTCACTAGTTGTAGAACTAGGTCCAGTTGCAAAGGATACATTTAAAGAATCCATGCTCACATCTTAACACGTCACGGAAGTAACAACTACATTTGCCAAGAAACCTTGTCAAGGAAAACAGCCAGAGAGTGTCAGCAGTAACCACGTGTTCTAAATTATAAGCTGAATAAATATTCATCTTTAAGGTGCAAGTGTTCAAAGACTGACACAGACGGGGGCATGATGTGTGGCTTCATTGGAACACTTGTCTTTAGGTGATGCGGATTTTGAAGACAGTGATCGCTGTGACTGATGATGGTCCGAGCGATCGCTGTTGCCTATTAACTAATATTAAATCTAATGTGCGCCGCCACACACACACACACACACAAACACACACGCGCGAGGACAACGTCATTCCAACTGCACTTTGTTGTGATTTGATGTCCGCTGATACAGAAATGGAGCAGAAGACACACAGACAGACAGTCTGTCAGTTTCTTAGACTGCTAGCTTTAAAAATAATAACAATAAAACTTTTTGACGGCTTTCCAGTAACTAGGGGAAACAAGAAAGAGAGAAAGAGAGAGAGAGAGAGAGGGAGAGAGAGAGAGAGAGAGGGAGAGAGAGAGAGCACTGCAGGCAGTAATTCCCCTCGCTCCATGGGAGAGCCACAGAGAGAGAGAGATGAGATGTGCTCAGCACATCATGTTGCCCACATCCTTATGGTGTGTTTATACCAAATGTGATTCTAATTTTTCACAAAACGAGATTACATACAAAGTCAATGAAAAGCAGACATGAATTTGGCATCACTCGTTTCCGGCCTGGCAAAGCAAATAGTGCGAATAACACAAACTCCTCATTCACTTCACTCGCTCGAGTTCAGACATTTGAACTTGTGCGTGACGTGTTGTCGCGAAAGCCAATAAGCGTTGAGATCCTCCCAATGTCACTGACGTCCATGTCTGAGTTGAGTTCACTTGCCTTACCCGTGCCAGTAAATATAAATGATCCAGCAGCCGAACGTGCGCAAGCAACGGTACATGAAACTACGCAGCATTACAACGTCAGGTCTTGACCGACTTAGCCCAAGACCCGTTAGTGCACCCGGCCCCCGCCTCCGGGGGGGAGAACATGTTTCAGGTAAAACTTTCATCAGGACAATGCGGGGAGATTAGTCTTCACAAACGTCCGCCCCGTTAATAGTCAAAAATAATTGGCAGAGTGAATTTCAAACAAGACGACATCAGAGATTGATCTCTAGCCTACAGCCTTCCGCAGTCAACACAGGGGCCAGTAGTGTTTGTTAGCAGCCTTAAGGATAAAGAAGGCATCCCTTAGAATTTAAACTGATCACTGTGTGGCCTCATTTCAGGCTGTGTGCTACAGTTAACTAACCAATTAGCTAATTGGCCTGCAAATTGATGTGAACAGTGGACCTCGCTTGGCGGTTCAGTGAGTGGTCCGACACAAAACATGTATCCATTTGCAGATGAGAAAGAGACATTCACTCATAAGCTAATTCTTTTCTGAGCTGGTTAAACTGGAGAAACTTCATTGAAGAATATTCTGTTGACAAATACAATTGCAAATAACCCCTAAGATATGCCGTAAAAATATATAATAGTGTACAATGTGTATGTAATGGAGATAATTAGCTTCCCATTGTCTATGAATATGTGAATGCTTTAATTTCCGTTTTTGATGTTTCAACTGTCTTTTTGTTCATATAGTTTTGATCTCATGTAGTTTTTGTTGGTGGTCTCTTTGAAAGTCAGTAAAAAGACTTGGAAGGTTGTAACTAGGTGTCTGTAGCCCGTTCTGTGTTGGGTCGACACTATTGTCTCGCTTTAAGCCAGTGTCCCCATCAATCTATAACAGGACGGTGACGGTTTGTCTTATGAATTTGGAACAGAGTAAAAGGAGAACTGTGTTCCGTAAAGCAAAAGAACATGCAGTTTAATTTCAGTTGGCTTTTAATATATGACATCAATGACTGAGACTGATGACATAAGCTACAGCCAGAAATGCAGTTTATGGTTATGGTATGAAACTACAAAAATGCTATTGTTGTTACTCAATTGGTTTGTATTATTAGTATTTCAAAACGTCATGCTGAAAACTGCTCTGTCAACAGTACATGAAGCCCAACATGTTTGTGTGGATGGCATAATTCAGCCCACAGCTGAAGGCAAAGTTAATTCACTCAGTTGTGGTCTGGATGAATGTGCTTAGCTGGTGCAGTGCAGAAATTTAATGAGGTGCTCAACCCCCGAGGGCACGTGTCCATCCATATCAAACGGGCTTTGCCGATGGTGTCACTCGGGCCGGTGCAATTTCAGCAGGTTCTATCATCAGTCCGCTACCTGAGATTTATAAATATTCTATTTTTAATTTAGGAGTCGAAATAAGGAATGAAATAAGGACCAAATCAAGTTTTAATTAGTGCATTCACACTGGCAAGCAAATGCGAAATAAGTAACTAGATGGGGTCGTCAAATCAGCCATGAATTTGAGTGTAAAAGAATGGACACGTCTCATGCTCAACGGTCACCATCTCGGCTGCAGAGCAGAGGGGGTGGGGGCACAAATGTATTTCCAAATGTGTGAAAATGGCGGCAGAGGAAGAAGGACGTGCCATTGGCGCAGACGGTGGCGTGATTTCACACGATACAGAGGGCACACACAAGAAAGTGAAATGTTTCTTTTTAGGTCAAGTGAGCAAAGCAGCCAGCAGACATCCTGATTACATGTTATAATCATCTGTACCCTGTCGGAAATCACACACTTTGCCACTGAGTATACTCTGTACACAGTACACTACATGTGAGTGTACTGACAGAAGTATCTGGAACATTTCTGTCTAGTTTCATCCTCTCACTTGAACTCTCTCTTCCGTTTTAAGTAGATACCAGATACTTTTTCAAACGAGGGGTTTGTGTCATTTAAGGTAGTTCTTATTGCACTAATGTACGTTCACGGGTCCATTTTTCTAATACGTTTGGCTTTAATTAGTAATTTTCTTTTGAGACACAATGATGGACAGCTAATACTGACTTGCGATTGGTCGGGCAGGTGTATTGCCAGGACTTCGATACTGTAGCTCCATTCCATGACTCACTACAATCTGGCTCCAAATTACATCACCAGTGCAAGAAGGCAGCGCCCATAAGTGAGATATTTTGGCCTTATTTTTATACAGCGGGAGGAAGTGGACATGCAACGTCCATCTTTATTTAAAATCACTGGTTTCTACTCAGAAAATCTTTATACACTGTATTTGGAGAGCTTTCACATCAGTGCCAAGGTGTCGTTTTAGACCCAATCCAAAAAAGAGAGACCCATTTTCTAATACACCAGCATTGCTGTTATATTGCACTACATCAAAAAAACAGAGGGGATAACTCTCATGGCTCTCACTGAGTAAACCTTTTCACGTTGAAAAATTGTATTAATGAATCCTTCTGAAGGGCCATAACTTGACTTAAATTAAGTCTGTCCACTTGTTTGCCTCTGGGCCTGAAGCGCTTTGATATTCAGAAACAACACAATCTAGTCGATCAGATTCCTTCAATAGAGTGGTCTACGCAAAAAGGTTGAAGAAAATTCATCAAGGGTCCACTAATTCCTCTAAGTCTGGTTGTGAGGGAGACTGGCCCCCCATGTGGGTGAATGGGCTCATCTTGATCAGATGAGCCTGTGCATGCATGTTTTCCGAGCTTTGAAGATGAGCAGTCACAGTAACAAACAATATCTCCCATAAATCCATGAAATACAACCATAATGAAATGGTTTCTATTTAACCTGATTCAAATTGCTTGTCAAAACAATACACAGTATACGGTAAATGCAGTAGAAAAAATAAAATGGACATCACAATGGAGGGGGGAAAGCACACACAGACAAAATAAGGAATTTTGTATGTGTTTTGACTGCTCATTGCATATTCATCATGTTCATAACTTACACATTTTTGTCATATTTGGTCTTCACTTCTGTCTGCAAACTGTAAAATGGTAAGCACAGATGAATCCTTGAGGGTACAATACTTACAAGGACAGAGCTAACAATGTTTTAAAGTTAGGTAAGTTCTGTTTTTCAGGTTCCAAGATGTACAAGTAGAGTGTCAGTGTAGGCAATTATGATAATCTAACGCAACAGAGAATAGGAAAATCTGACCTATTACTGCATCCTGGTTGGGACTCTTCACAGTAGATCCATTTTCACTATCCGGTCTCCGGCTCATCACCTGCATCTTTGTGTTTTTGTACAAGGAAGAGAAAGAAGGTACATCCATGCTCTGTAATACTCATACATGTACATTTTCAATGTTTGACTTTTACTTTCATCTAAAGTCCCTTATCATATTGTAGCAATTTGTTTTGAAAACCGAACATTCCTCTCACATTTTCCTCAAATTGTTTCTTTTGACTGGGATTTGGTCGGCATGCTTTTGAGAGTTTAGGAAGAAGGAGGAGGAACGTCAGGTCTTATACAAGCAGTTCTCCAGCGAGACACTGATGTCCACCATTTCAAAGGTTTTGAATTTTAAACTTTATTCAAATAGTCAAACTACAAAACAATGTAGCCTGCCGAGTGTTAGTGAAAAATCTCTCTTTAGATTCCATCGTAGGAAAAGTGTGTTACTGATAAGATCAACAATATCTCTGTTCCATTTAGGAGTCTCAAAAATCAATTTCATTATTCACACCACATGTTTAAGTGTTTAGTTACAATTTTGTAATTAGCACTAAAACCTTGAAAAACATAACAATTCAATTAAGTAACTAATGATTATAGTAATGATTAATCTACCTTTGGGTCCCCGGTGATGTCAGTATGTCCTTGTATCTCATTCAGGGACATTCCTGGGCAGGGCATTGATATGCATGCTCGCACTGCATCATGAGACTCTCTTCTCCCCACAGAGCTGAAAGAAAACAGTTTTTTCAACAAACCACTACATACTGTGATCCCTGATACTGTATTGACTATCCATTCCTAGGGTAATTAAGCTGATAAATCACCTTATATCTTTTGAAACCTGTCTAAGACGACTTGATACAAATTACAATTTTAATCATTTTAGGCAGTAGACTACCTTACTTGCATTAGGCAAGCTGGAGCAAGTCCTGAAGATTGCAAATGCTGACATTAAATTAAATCAAAAGATGACATTCATTATTGATTAATTAAATATCTTACCAGTCTTTTCCATCACTTTTTCTTCTGTCTCTCTTTTTGTCAGACTTTGCTTGCTTTCCTCCCAGAAGCGATGTAATCTTTGGCTCCCTCTTGTCTTCTTTTACCTTTGGTGGATCAGTCTTTTTGACACTTGGCGCAGGGAGCTTACTCCTACGAAAACCAAACCAATTTGCCAAAGTTGAGCCAGATTTTTGTTTCACTTCGTTGCTTCTCTCCTGATCTTGAGACTTGTGCAAGTTCTCCTCTATGCCAAGCATCACTTTCTCTTCGATTGTGGTTATAGAACTTTGTCTCTCTGGTTCTTCAGAGACTGGCTCACCAAAGGCGCTTGAAAACTGCTGCTCAATCTGAATGCGCCTAGCCTGCTCTCGCTGGAGTTTTAGACTTTGGAGTCTTTCACTAGAGGAGCCCAAAAATGAGGGAACTGTCAGGCCCTCTTCAATCAAGAAGTTGTTCAAAAGGGATCGATTCATTGGACAATGGTAGCTGCTGGAGCAACTCATACTTCCTGGAAGGACATCACCAAGAGAGTTTAAGGAGCTCCCTGAGTGTGTTTTGATCTGTGTGCGGACCTTTCCAGATCGGTTAAAGCTCGGTCTATCCATGTATCGTGCACCAAAACTCTGGCTACGAGCCTTGGCCCCATTCATGCCCATTACTGGCTTAAGGAGAGGTCTAGTTGATACTGACACAGACCTTTTAAAGAGCCAACCCTCTTCATCAAATCCCCAGTCTAACATCACACCACTGTCTGATGCAACAGGTTGAACAGCGGGCTCAGAATCCAGTGAGTTACAGCGTGTCTCAATCTTTCGGCGGACTCTGTCATGAGCACCACATTCATGGCTCACCTGGGGATCACACATAAACGTCTGAAAGGTCTGGACACTTTTTGTCATGGAATTTGTATCATCTTTGTTCTGTCTTCCGAAAATAAGGAAGGTACTGGTTTCCTGTCCTGTGATTGCCTCATTAGATTTAGCATTTACAGGGAGAGCCATTTTTACACCTCTTGAAGTGGAACTGTGAGAATTATTTGAAATTCCATGGTAGTAAACATTAGAATACACCTGAGGCAATACCTCTGAAAGTTTTGGCTCACTAGTGCTCTGTTGGGATCTTTGTAAGATGCTCTGACTTGGCAAGATTGAGGGAGCATTATTTCCATCATGGCATGTGGCAGTTATGTCCATAGAAAACTGTCGTGACTCTGATGCTTGAGATTCTTGAACTGGGACTGGTGTAATCTTCGATGAATGGGTATGGTAGAGCTTAGCAGCATCTTTTTGTGGTGCTGTGTGTTGATTGTCTTTTGTTGTACTGGATTGATGAGGCTGTAAGGCAGAACAAAGATGATATGATTGTGGCTTGGTGTTGTTTGATGCTGTCTTCCCAGTAGTAGAGCTTTGAGCCTGACCTACAGATTTATGAGCTTCAGGTAGGGAGTCACAGCTGGGTCTAAGAAGGAGAGAAGTAGTTCTACCCGGGGGTTGTGGAGGGGGTGGGGACATATGTTCTGAATGGGAAACATCACAGTGCTGGTCTTGGCGTCGTTGTTTTCGTGGAGAGCAGGGTAAGTTGTCATATATGCTCTCTTCCACCGAGTTGTTGCTTGATTGAGGTCTTGTGGCTTGCAGAGACAATTTTGTTGGGGTCTCAGAGCATTCATTGACCCCTGGAGGTTTAAATGTCTTTGAATATTTCACAGGGGAAGCAAGGGGAGAGCACTGCTGTACACTTTCGAGAGACTTGGAACTTGTCGATACCGTCATATCCTCATCCTTAGATAATGCTCCTTTGCTTGAACCATGTGTTTTACTGAGATTTGTTCTTTTGCTAGGAACACTTTGCCCAGTTGGGTTTGACTGTCCTTTGGACCTGTGACCCTTAATAAGTTTTTGGTGGAGAGGTGAATGTGTGTGCTTGGCTTGCTCTGGTCCACCATCTGCACTCTTGCTCCGCAAAATAAAAGCCTTTCTTGCTGAGTCACATGGCTGAGGTTTCTGTTTCCTCTGTGGAGATTGTGAGGTTGTGTTGTCCTGGCTTTCACCGACAGCTTGACTCCCCTGGTCTCTGCAATGGGTAACCTCCACTGAGGAGCTCCGCTGTCTGGCTTCATTTACACAACTAAGAGCTCTTGTTGCAGTATGTGGTATAGATGAGCTCAACTCACTTGTCCCTCCATCCATATGCTTGATCACAAGTCTGGCCTGTTGTCTTTTGACATTATCAAGTCTGGATTTACGGTCAGTAGACTTTTCTTGGTTATTGTTTTTGTCACTGAATTTCATACCTGATGCATTGTGCTTTTCCAATGAGTCTCTATTCTTTTCCTCTGTATGCATAAGGGTATCTGTTGGGCTTACACCAGGTTTAACTTTGGGGCCCTCCAAAAATAAGAAGTTGTCTGTCACAAGTGAGGGGAAAAGACCGGAATTCCCATCAAGTCTTACTGGGTCTTCTAACAAGTTGCCATCATCATCCCGAGTGACATCCAGTTTCTCCAAGCACAGAAGCTCCTTTGTTGGTTGGTCATTGGATTCCTTACTTTGTAATTTAGGGGCATCATCATCTGCATCATCAGAGTAAAGAGCACTACTCTCTTCTCCAGCCTTGAAAGGTTTACACGTGGGGGCTACTTGTTTGGCTGTAGCCCCTTGTAGGCCACACTTTACACCAAGCGAGTATATGCCCTCATTAGAGGTCATACAGTCTTTGCAGTGTGGTACAGGTGGATTTGAGTATGCCTCTTTGGAGCTGCACATTTGTAGATGCTTCAGGCCTTTCAGAATGTGACCTTCCTTCCATCCCAGTTCTGTCTGCTCCTTGGGTGCTGAATGATTACTGGATACCGAACCTGTACTCATCCTTTTGTCCCGGCTTGTGGCACACTGTTTATTACAAGATATTAACAATTATCAAAATGAAATTCATAGATGGAAAACTTTTGACCTAAAACTGAAAAAAAGAAGCTAGAAAAAAAATTTCTTTGACAAATTTTCTAAACTTAATCTTTGAAGAAAGATGAATGAAACGCACCTGCTTTGAGAAGCCACGTCCTTCTGCCCAAGTGTGGGAGCCACTGGAGTACTCGCTACAAGCACTGGAGAGTGACAGTTCACTGCCACTGCCACTACCACTGCTGCGTGGGCATGTTAGACTCAGCAGGCTGGGCCACCTTCCTGCAGGAATACCTGCTTTTCCATTTCTTTGGACCTCCTGCAAAATATTAAATTATTTAATAAGTAAACACTACAGATATACAGAAGCAATTACTTCACAAATGCAATAATTATGAAAACAAAATTTAAGTCTTTACTGATGTGGCGTTGATTATAAGAGACATTTAAAGGATATACAGAACATTTCATCAATACTGTTCTCAGTTTAACATTACTGAAAAATATTGAAATTGTGTCACATTTGCACCAGTGAACTGAATATGTATTCATCCACATAATCCCTGACATTATATTCTCCAGACTATATTTGCCGTGTGAACAATATACACAACCTAAGAGAATGCCCCATAGCTCTCCATTTGTCTCTGCAAAAGATCCCAAAGAATCGATATGCTGGATATATAACTGTCTCTTTCCACCATTGAGAAATGGAATAACATTTTCCTGTCCACTATAGTAAGACGGTTCCTGTTTTAAAACACATTGTGTTTTCATGTTTCTGTGGTCTTACAGGTATGGTGGTTTAGACATTTCAAAGTGATGCCTCTGTTCTGACATGATGGCAGACTTTTATGGGGCCACTTGTCCGCTGTTTATTCATATCTCAAAGGTAACTGCACCATGACTTAGTGGTGTTGGATGATAAGGCTTTTGGGTTGGTCAGAATCTACAAAATGAACTGAAATTGATATTTACATAGACTCGGGTGCCTCGTTTTTTGGAAACTCTCCATAATCTCAGTCACAATACAGTTCTGTCCTTAAATAATATTAACCACTGCTCGTATATCTGTAGGGAGCTTTTAAAGTGGCAGTAAACAATTTTGGAGAAAGGGCCAAAAAGTGTATTAGATTCAAATCGCATACTGCCCCTTTAACTGGTAGAAGCTCCTATAGGGTTAAAACCACTGTAGGGTGACGCTGGTGTTCAGGAAAGCGAACCATGTTCTTGCCAAGGTAGAATCTTCCCCTCGCCACTTTCAAATATAAATGACTAACTCTGTTGTGCCTTTTAGGTTGTCCTACTGCATTATTATTCCCCTTTGTTGCATTTGCAACTTAACTGCACAATTACTGAATTTCTGTCTATTTGTATATTAGCCAATTTGATCAATTTCATCAATGTTTTAAAAATATAATTTTATTATTGTTTTGTTGCTTCCTGCCTTATAGCTTACTACTTTTCTTTTTCCTATGTTAAACACTTCAAAATGCCAATTTTAAAATCATTAAAGGCGCATTGCCTTGGCTTGCCACAAAGTCATCCTTTGTTATGATTATTACACAGGACAAAGGGTGGACAACTTTGTCACATTTGATTATGTTTTTTGTGTTAAATTTGATTTTCATACATTGAAATGTAATAAAATATATGCCTAAAAGTGTATAAACATAATTTTGATGTTTTCATTTCATGGTTGTAGATCCACTTATCCGTGAAAGCCCCTGTTTAGGAAGCCAAATGTGACCAGGCATGGTGCAGAGGCTGTTTGCATTGTTGCCATTTTCAGTCACAGGGACCAAAGGTAGCAAGTGTTGTGACCCCATTTAAAAAACATTGATCATTTGCAAGGCCGCCATGGCCAGCTTCCTCTCAAAGTCATTTGTGTCATCTGTTAGCAATAATTAGTGTGAATAGGAAATAATTGCATAAGGGAGCAGGGGACTAAACTGATTTGGTCCATTCATTGATATTCACCTATCATTTGATAATCCGTGCTAGCCATTGTTTCACAAGCACTGGAGGAGAAAGCCACATTCGACCATGCTGGTGCGGATTAATCTTGGAACTAATTACAGTCAGCGTGTCGAGGGGTATCTGAGATTTGACACAAGTTAATACAGCTTAACAAAACTCTCAATCAGAGCGGCGCTGTACTTAAAGTCAAAGGCAAATTTAAAGGGCTCGCTGAGACGTGTTTTTTTCAGTGGGTTCTGTTTTTTTGTGTTTTCCACTTTGTAAAATGGATTTTCTTAATAATTAATTTCTGTTCCATAAAATTCAGGCATGGTTACTTTAAGGGATGGAAAAAAATGATGCCTCTTTATCTACAAAGCCACATCCAGATCCTTTTACAAGATAGAGGTTAAACACTATGTGAAGGTTGGCAGAAATCATTGATTTTCTGGATATACAGTATCTACAGTACACTGAAACCTGTTGTATTTGCATTCTGCTAATTACTTTCACCAAAGTGCACAACAAGATCTGTGTTTTAAGACATTATCACTATCAACATGTTTTTCACTTTTTCTGCTTTTAACTTTTAACACTCAAAAGTGCCAGGATAAGCCAAAACATCTATGTTGAAGCAAAGAGGAAACGTGAGTAAATATTTATAAATGTACGACACATTCATGTGCTGAAAATAGATTTTCTGTCTACCCTAGCGGTTTTCTGACTGGCTAGAGCCGATCATGAACAGGAAGTGCTTGAGCAGACATTGTGGAGCACTTCATACTGCATACGTTTGTATGAAATGTGCCATGTGAGTGAAATTATGTTTGTTTGTGAATAATTAATACTATCAACATTATTTTTTGTGATGGTCGTAGAATCACTGCTAGACTCATTTTAATATAAAGCCTTTTATAGTTTTAAGACCCTTAGTATGAACTTTATTGCTCTCCTTTTTATACATACATTTATATGTATAAGCATATTCTTTTTAATGTATATATTCTTTTTTATATCACATGTTTATACCTGTACAAAGCAACTGAATCTGTTCTGTTTAAGTTCACTGTGAGAGCACAGAAAACCTTCTGAAGACATGGGTGTTTACTAATCAGACTGATCAAGCAAAAAACCCCCAAAAGAAGTATTATGGGACATGTACAAATCAAGTTTTTGGGAATGTGACTCGTTATAGAGGCTGAAAGTCAAACAGCTTGACCGCTCATCCCTGTAGTGCTGGAGATTTCTCTCACAGTTGATCAGCACTTATCAAGGGCCAAATGAATGGTTTTTTTGAAAGTATTTTTCTTAAACAATTCTCTCTGGATAATCATGGCAGCAGGATGGTGCATGTGGGATTTGACTGTGTGTGGTTCAATGATGTGTTCTAATAGTTTCTGGATGACGACGGCTGATGTATATAGTTTCACATGCAATCCCAAAAATGACTTGGGGCTTTTCTTGCGAGTTGGTGCCAATAACAACAAATATGGAGTATTGCAAATGTGCTTTTTTTGGGTAACATTCACATTAACATTCACTCACACAGTTTCCCCTCTTCTGGTTAGTGAAATATTGGCATGTCCAGGATATTGAAGTGGTCATTTGTTATTAAGCCACTTTCGGATTCACTGCCACTGAACCAGAGTGACGATAAGCAAAGCGTTCAGCCACAAGGACTCCTCCAGATGTGTCCATGCCTCCCCCCGTGAGCAGAACCACAGCAAGGTTACACTCACTCCACCGCTCCACGGACCACAGCTCCCTCCACTCAGGCCTTTTCAACTCTCATCACATTCACCATCACACGCATCACCACTCCATCCCCCTCCTTGTCTTCAGTCCAGTGTCATCAATATCTCTTGCTCGTCTACACCTGGCTGATTTCTTTCTGTTCCACGTCCCCTTCATCTCGCCCGCCCTCCCTCCTCGCTGCTGCAGTGTTTTGCCCGCTGGGTTCTAACTAGCACTGCTGCTCCCTGTGGGGTCGGCACACTGCTCCAGTGAAGGACTGAATACATATATCACAATAAGTGATGATGATAGATCAAATACATCTGCAGCCTTCAGCTCTTCATTGATGGACATAACATTCAAGACAATCAGTTTGCTCACTGATTTCCAAATCAACTTCTTGTTGATCAGTACAATCAATCAACCTGCACATGTGAACCTCATTGTTGGTGTTGGAGGATCTCTCTTCCGGTCAAAAGCAAATGCATTTTCAGACACAAGGGTGATTACATTTTGTTGTATGACTTCACAGGGAAGGAATATCGAATTCCAAAGAAGCAGATCAAAAATTCACTTGACTTCGTTGTATATTTGCAGGAAGTTTATCAGAGCAAAGAGAAACCTGCCGCTCGGCCCCCGGTCTCCAGAGGTTCCGTCTGCTGGATTCTAATAATACTGTGACAGAGCCACGAGATGTTCTCCAGCTCTCTGGCACAGAGACGCAGGGAAAAGACGTCTCTGTTGCTGTCCATGGGATCATTCAGACACCCAGAAGAACTCAAGTCTAATGGTAGGAACAATATAACTCGTGTGCACATCACGTATACGTCCCTGCATATCAAGCCCCCCCCCCCCCCCTCATTTTGTTGCTACAGCTGTTAAATCTGTCAGGCTGTCTGTCCTTTCTGCACATTGTGCACTACAGATACAGACCACACAGCAGATTGGCTGCTTTACCTTTTAAAACGTTTTTTTTTCTACAATGTGTCTTTGACGACAGACAGCGGTAGACACAAAAAAGCCTTCTTATATTTACAGACTGAAATGACAATGGTGGCTGGCAGATTTTGAATAAATATTATTCAATCCATTTTTCTACTTTTGTGTTTTTGGTTTTGAAGAGGTTAAAAAAAAAGACTCCAAACTGTTTAAAATGCAGAGAATCACTCTCCTCACACTGCTGTCCACAAAGTTACAGCATATGGCCAGATCTCAAACCTGACGGGTTATTGCCAAGTTATTGTCACTAGGCTATGGTTGGGCAATGGCTTTTTGGGGAAAGGGTTCAGATTCAGGGTAAATCAGTCCATTATTACTAATTTTAAAATGCTGTATTTGATGAGCTTTATCGGGAGGGAGGGGCCTTAAAGAGACAGGAGCTAAGACCAGGCGTGGTGTGTTCACTGAACATTGGAGCATGTAAACCTCTTCAAGTAACAACTCAAATTCAAATTAGGAACCTCAATATGAGCATATTATGTCTCCTTTAACTAGTTATAAGCTGTTTTAATTCTAGCAAGTCCATAGGAACAGTTGGGTCCTGAAGAAGAGCGGTGGCTGTGATTATATAAAAAGGTTTCCCTTATCAATACAACTTCTGATGTGCTCACTTGCCTCTGACATGATTTGTAAAACAAACAGACTGGAAACAGAAACACACTCACTCCCTCTGTCTCATTATCCCGTGTGATGAGCCTCGAACCTCGCTCACAGCCAGCCCACCTGACTGGGAACAGGGCTGCCTAACAAGCATATCTCATTTTCCATTTCAATAATTCATACTTGATTACATCCGTGTCATCTGGCAAATTGATACACAACCCTTGTTACTGTATGTCTCCAATACCCACTTTGTGAAAGGATCGGGGCTTGTGAGGAACAGTGACCTTACGTCATACCATGTCTAGCACGCCGAGTGTGTTCCATATGAAAAGATGTTTGGGGTAAACAAGAAACCTAAAACACTAGTACTAGTACTGTCATTTCAGAACACTCTGACAGTCATCGACCATCGGTTAGAGTCGGTCGAGACCAAGTAAGGGAAACAAACACATTTCTGCTGCATTAGTAAACTGGCATCTCTTTCTTTTAGTGGACTGTTGTTATCAGAGGGGATTACATGTAAAAGTTGTGTCTGCAGCCCCCCCCCCCCCCCCCTAATTATCCTCAGCATTTGGTATTCAAGTGTTGTTATGTAAATGAATTATCGTCTTATCTTGAAATTCTCTCAGGCAACTGGAAATGTTTCCAGTTGCACAACATGGAATCAGAGCTGTGACTTCTCTCCAGACGACGGCTGTCGAATCACCCCGCACTTTGAAATCTCTGATTTGAATGCGAGGCTTGTTCCAAAAACTTTTGTTTGCGACTTTACTGGAGACAAATACAACAACTGTGCTAAATATTGGAGCTCCGGGCGTGAGATAATTCCCTCACACTGCTGACGTGGCCTCCTGGATAGCCGGGAAAGGTTCGTGAGTAAATCAAAGGCTCAGTATTTGGCACCTACCAAGTTGTTTTTTTCCCCGTCATGCTCCCAGCAATGTTGTGTTATCAACTAGTACTTTTTTTGGGGCTGTAAAAATTTGTTTTGCCTGGTGAAACAGTGAAATTAGAAAGTCAAATGTGGAATTCAACATCTGCACCAACACTGTTTTACTCGCTTGGCATGGAAGTGGAAGGACAGACTGACAGACAGTTCAAGAAATGTGACCAATCAATGGTCGTTCTTGCAACTGATGGTAATAATAATAACTAACTGTCATAATCAGCGAACACCGCTGCATTGATATTCTGTCATTAGAGCTGTTAACTTTCCAAGCCAGACGATAGAAACAATGAGACCTGTAGTGTAATGGCACATGGAGGATGAAACTCCCGACAGGAGCAGCTAAACGTCTTTGCAGTGATCCATGCCGGTCTCCTACGGAGACAGAATCCCTTTTAGCAGAGTCTGTGAGTCTGACCTTCGCAGGAAAGGTTAGCGATGAAGAACGGCATTTCCTGCTCTGCTAGGCTGCCGCATACTAAACGACCTGGTTAGGGAATTCCTTGACTCTCCAGGATGATTTCTGTTAAGCTGGAAAGGGGAATTTCGGCAGTGTTCAAACACTTTGAACAGTATTTTCAATGTTGATTAGGAATTCTGTCTTTGATGTAAAAGTGCCTCGTCCACGACTCGCTGCTGGGACAGGGATCCTCGGGATTAGAGCGGTTAAGACAAAGGTTTGGAGGAAATTCTGACAGTTTTCTATAGCTTCAATTAATTTTCTATTTTTTTCGAGAGGCCTCGTCGAGTGTCACAGCCCAATGACAGGACACGATTACACCTAATCAGAGCAGCAACATGTGACATGAGGGGTGGGGCCAGTTACAGCAGACACATCTTACTTATCAACAAGCCCTCGTTCTTCTGCAATAGTGGATCAACAGACCAAATCACATTACCGGCAGCCCCGCCCCATCTGACTGTAAGGGTTGACGTGTCCATATAAAATCTTCTTTTACGATTTGCAGAGCTGTATTCACCAGCACAGCGCACGCTTCCAGTGTGTGGTAATTGGCTTCAACCAGCGTAGTGTGTGTAAAACCTGCTGGTTCTCAGGGCAGTTCACCTCTCTGACTGTAGAACCAGAACAAAGGGGCCGGGCTCAGCCGCCCGTCAGGGGCTTCCCTGCAATATCCAGTTCAGGTTGCAAAAAAGAATGGTCCGTCCTTCACAGGTCTCTTCTGTCATCAATTAGTCATGGCACAGCGGGCCCGCTGACTTTAGATTCACACAAAGGGGATTCCTGTACAACATGACAAATGTACCAGATTGTGGACACAGCGGGCGGCGCTGTGCAGAAAGCCCCCGCGCCACTTGATTATCGTTGGAGTCAAAGTGGCCACATCAAGCCCGTCACCAAGGGTACGTTAAAATAAATACTAAAAATATGTACAAAATCAGCCAACATGTGAATCAAGGAGGAATGGTGAAAGGAAAATTAAAAACTCTACAGGGTGCCCTAATATAGAGAGAATATATATTAGGGAATATATATATACTGTTTATATTAGGGGTGTAGCAGTTCACAAAATTCACCGTTCGGTTCGATGTCACACAGTGGCGTCATGGTTCGGTATGTTTTCGATACAGCAAAAAAGAAATGCTAGAGAAATTTCCTTGATTTTTAAATATTTTAAATTTATTCAAACTAACATAATAATGTATGATGTTGTCGTATTTTATACTTTAAACAATGGTGGAGCTATATTTGACCCTTCTTCCAAAACAAAAGCAGCAGAAATACAAACAAAAGAAAAGAACAAAAGAAACTTCTTATTTAATGGACTGCCTTGTTGAGCGCAGTGGCTCCGAGAACATTATATTTCACACAATTTTAAGCTTTATTTAGGGTTTACAACGAATCATTCGGTTCTTAACGTGTGCAGAACCAACAGCTGAAAAATGAAATGCTATTGTTTTCTGGGTGGGTTTCTCTCTCTCTCTCTCCCCCCCTCCCCCCCCCCCCCTCTCTCTCTGTCCCCCTCTCCCCCCCCCCTCTCTCTCTCTCTCTGTCCCCCTCTCTCTCTCCCCCCCTCCTCTCTCTCTCCCCCCCTCCCCCCCTCTCTCTCTCTGTCCCCCTCTCCCCCCCCTCTCTCTCTCTCTGCCCCCCCCCTCTCTCTCTGTCCCCCTCTCTCTCTCCCCCCCCCTCTCTCTCTCTCTCTCTCTGCCCCCCCCCTCTCTCTCTGTCCCCCTCTCTCTCTCCCCCCCCCTCTCTCTCTCTCTCTCTCTGCCCCCCCCTCTCTCTCTGTCCCCCTCTCTCTCTCCCCCCCCCTCTCTCTCTCTCTCTCTCTGTCCCCCCCCTCCTCTCTCTCTCTCTGCCCCCCCCCTCTCTCTCTCCCCCCCCTCCTCTCTCTGTCCCCCCCCTCCTCTCTCTCCTCCCCTCTCTCTCTGTCCCCCTCTCTCTCTCCCCCCCCCTCTCTCTCTCTCTCTCTCTGTCCCCCCCCTCCTCTCTCTCTCTCTGCCCCCCCCTCCTCTCTCTCTCTCTCTCTCTCTCTCTGCCCCCCCCCTCTCTCTGCCCCCCCCCTCTCTCTCTCCCCCCCTCTCTCTCTGCCCCCCCCCTCCTCTCTCTCTCTCTCTCTCTCTCTCTGCCCCCCCCTCCTCTCTCTGTCCCCCCCCTCCTCTCTCTCCTCCCCCCCCCCTCTCTCTCTCCCCCCCCCCCCCCCCCCCCCTCTCTCTCTCTGCCCCCCCCCCCTCTCTCTGTGGTCCGTTTGCAGGCTCCTAACCTTTAGAAGCAGAGCACTGCTCATGTCAACTTCAGACTGCCTGGAAGCAGGCAGTATCTGTCAGTGTGTGTCAGTGTCCCCCGCGCCACGTGCTCCTACCTGGGAGACAGGAACCGTGGACATTTTGACACGTTGTTGAAACAGCACGCTCAGTATGCGGTTCTGCTGCTCCAAGTCAAACACCCGGGTCCGCAGCTTCACACACTCCTCCTTCAGGTCCTGTAAACACCCGACGGGGAGGAAGAGAACTCATGAGATACACGAGACAGCTACAGAAAACTCCTGTAAAGAAATGACTCAATACTGTAGTCAAGTTGAAGTGATCCTGAACGTACATACATTTACTCTGTTCCATTTATCTGATGGCTGCGGTTACTTTACAGACAAAAAGAAACATTTTCATTACACCGCTAATTTGACAGTTACTGTTGCATTCATGTATTGTTCCACTGAGGACGTATGAACACATGTACTTATGTTCTTTTAAATGATCGTACTGAACTGTAATTGTAGGAGCCTGTTCACGTCGATGACACTCTGAACACATTTGTGGTGTATTTTAATCCAGCAGATTGAGGAAAATGACAGGAGATAATCTACTTGTCCTGTTGAGTGAATAATAAGACAGTGGTGGGACAAAGTCAGTGTTTCAGGAACATTTTTAATATTGGCTATGAAGCCATAAGTCAATATTTGTCTCCCACTCAGTTTGATCAGTGTTCATATCATTGGCCGAGTGCAGCTTCATGTGTCAATAGATTCATAAGGTTTCATTATGCCCATTTAGTTTCCATATCATTATCATTATCATCATATAGTTTGTTATAATAAGTGACGCTGTGTCCACACCTTAGGAGATTTAAATGCGTGGGCAAATTATGAAACAGTTGTCAGTCTCATTTAAATAATTCACCTTAACAAACTTATTCCAAATTCCAAATTAATTTATTGCATTCCAATGCAAACTTTGTGTCAGGATTGTGTGTCAGGACTGTTTTGCTCATTTCTGTGCTCAGCACATGTACTGTTGTCACTAAACGCTCGTGTTCTGTAATCCCGCTCTGCACATGGTCAGAGT
>NC_061528.1:22390000-22447500 GCF_022379125.1 Scophthalmus maximus | reverse complement strand
TTGCGTTGCAGGAGATTTTGCAGTGGGATCAATAATGGCTATCTGAGACCCCGACAGACCCTAAGTCCTATTACAACTGTTCAGCAGGGACGGTGTGACTGCGAGGCGATACTGTACAGTCACCGGAACACTGACTCCAAATGTGAAGTGGCCTGTCAGCACTTTAATGATCACCTCCTGATATGAAGAACTCCTCCGAAATACATTTAATTTAGTTAAACATGTGTATTGATCATTGATGAAAGGACGTGGGAGCAGGAACAGTAGTGGGGGAATGGGGAACACTTGCAGGAGGGTTAGGAAGTGGACCATGCAATCCGCTTTACCTCCAGGGCTCTGAGTCGCTGCAGCAGGGGACTGCTGTCCATCGAATGTTCCTCTGGTCCACCGCTGGCCTCAGGCGAGGTGGGCCCCTCTGCTGCGGTGGCTGTGGGACCCTCTAGACTGTCCTGCTGCTTCCACATTTCCTCCAGGAGTTTGTCCTGGAATGCAGAGAGTGTGGATCAAAGATGAATGCCTCAAAGTCACAGAGAAAGTACAAATTCATTCTCCATAACAAAGTGAGCTATGAATAATTACTGTATCATACTTTTATTAAGATTAAATCAAACATCCCCTCTGTTTGTGTGACTAATTCTATCCTTCTCACTGGGAATCAAACTCACATTTACAGCTTTTACTCACTTACACTGGTTCACCATTCTACAAGGCTGAGTAATCACCCACTACCCCCATATAAACCCCAGCATAAAACTGCATAATACCATACATTCTAAAATATAAGATAAATAATGGCATACACCTCAGTAACAGAGACTCTCCGACACTCTGTTTCTAAGTAGTCCTGATAAAGTAAATATGAGTTCCTTTTCCACAGCACTGACTCCATCAGTCAAGCAAGATGTAAATGTGCATCATTTATTATTCAAACACCGAGAGTTGTGGTCATCATTGCCGCTAAAATACAATATATATATATATACTTTAAAATGACAATTAAGACAGTTGAATCAAACTCATATGTTGTATAATGCCACCTTATTTGCATAGCAGCAAGAACTCATTTGTCACAAAACACAAAATAGTAGGTGATTTTTTAAGTGTTTGAACAAATGACCTGTGCTGTAATTTCTCTGTGGACTGTTAATAAAGATGGACATGATGATATGATCAAAACAGCTCAACCAAAACATCTTAAAGGCTTAATCGATTTTGGCTTCATGTACAGTGGGAGGAGATGAAGATGCGTGAGGAGGTATGCCTACTTTTGAGAAAATGGTACGTGAGAACATGCTGTGTATGTAGTTCACATGGTGAGAATGGAGTTTTATATTTCAGTTTTGACTTGCTGGTGGTTTAGTATGGATACCAACAATACATGTCTAGAACAAGATATTGTAGGTTAAGTGGGAAACACAGGTGACACACACTTTTTTTGTGGGGTTTAGGCACCAAAGCCTTGGTCAGGTTGCTTGAAGCCCACAGGAATGTCAGAGGAAATGAAACTTATTTGGGAACATGGCCACAAGTACACTGAAAAAAGAAGAGGCTGTAATTTAACAAGTTACTGCTGATTGGTCATCATCTCTTTCCAGTGACCCTGGCTCACCAGCTCAGGCATCCTGCATGTAAACTTTACGTCTAGTGTGAAATGGCCGAGAGACAAAGTTACCAAGTGGCTGGTGAAGAGAGGGGAACATCTAACAAGCCAAAGGGCGACTAATCATTTCCTCACGTTGTGGTGCGCCAAGTGAAGGCTAAAGGCACAGCCATGTTGGACTTCAGTTCAATAGGTGGACAGAAAATCAACTCCAGTGGGATGTTGTGTCTGCTCAGTTACAATGTAAGGAATTCAGAGGCAAAGTCTTGTAACCATTTTAAAGCAGAAGCTTTTCATAGACAGACAGTGGTGCAGCAAGGGCTGGAGATGGTCGTGAGCTGAATGGGATGGCCTGGTGATTCAGCATTTAATCCGTCCTCCCAGTGGTTCATGTCTTCTTCGTGACATTTATTATTCCTATTTATGTGTTTTGACTTATTTTGACAGCACGTGTACTGCCAGTCACATTCATCATGACTGACGACTGACACATCCACAACCTTTTTTTTTAACATTCTTCAAAGTGGCAGCATCAGGCAGTGGTTAATATTCCAGTGCTAACTTCATGTATTTGTTTTTAGATGGTGTAAAAAGTTTCATGTGCATTTGCTGGAAGTTAGTGGCACAAAAAAAGACAAAAGTGCATTTGAGTATACCGCAAAAATATTTCAGTAAATGCAAACTCGACATAGAATTAAATAATCTCTGAATTGAGTCATTATTTTCCTGAAGAGCAGCTTGTGTTGTTCAGATGCAGACAGCTCACCAGTAATATGTCAGTGTTTTGGAAATGCATTGTTTTTGTGAATTAGACATTATTATTTAGGTCTAGTAACATATGCAAGTACAAAAGCGGAAAAAACTAACTGTGCTATTCATATGATTGATGAGTAAACACACCCATCCACACCAACACAACTCATATACCAGATCAGAGCAGCAGAACTGAGCTGAGTGAGAGAGTTATTGCACTGTGGAACATCATACATGGAGTTTAGTATTATGAATTTGAATGTCATATTTTATCATGAATGTAATGTAAAAAGTTTAAGAAAAAACCCCCATCTCTCCTTCTTGTACCTTGTATGCTTTCATCAGGTCCAGTGGGTCCACCTTGGGCCCCTCCAGCGTGTCCTGGTTCTGTAGGATCGTGCGCACCGTCTCCTCCATGCTGCATTCAAGGAAACAAAGGTAAAATGGTCAGTGTACAACCCGCCGTATTGGAGATGATTGATAATAAGTGCTTGAAATGAAAGCTTTCTAGAGCATACATCAATAAAGTTTATATTCATCCTTCAAAAGGAACAATCATCAGGGGTAATTCAAAGTTATTCAAAGGCCCCACTTCATACTGTAATTGAGAAGTTGGAGTCAGATTAACAAAACTAAGACCCAAACTTACACATGGTGCAAAGTGGCACAGAGTATAAGATAGATACCAAAATACCATTGTTTTAACTAGTTTCAGACCCAATCAGTCCTCATTTTTTCAGTCCACGTTGTTTAAAAATAGCAAATACACTGATGCCCATCAAAGTGCCCATGGTCTTAAAATGAGGTGTGGTCAGGTGCATTGTTGGTACTTTGATATCCTAAGGCAGTGAACATATGATTCTACTTTCGACAAAGTATTGCACTGTTATTTCAAGGGCATTTTATCAAGATAATTATATGCACCACCCAGCTAACATTTTCTAATGTGATCAGATCCCGTCCCTGTCAGGAGATTTAAAAAAGCAAATCACTTGTTATCACTTGAACGTCTTTATAAACATTTTCAAAGTCAGTCATCAGTTATTCATTGCCCTGGGAACATGAATATCTGTCCCGAATTTCATGGGAATCCATCCAACATGTTTTGAAGGATCTTTCAGTCTGGATCCAAGGGGCTGACCCACCGACACTGTACTCAAATAAAAATCTGCAGTTTGTGTGTTTTTGAGCTCGTCATTTGGAAACATAAGTCTGTTTATTTCTTGTTAGTTCATACAAGTATATAAAAAAAACATGTCAATCACTATGAGTATCAGACTTAGACGTTATGTAACTTATTATGACTGAAAAGTGAAGTTAACAGTATCTGCAGCACATCACCATTTTTCCAGCCCAGTGGATACAGTAATGAAGTCTGCTAATTGGATGCAAAGGTACAGAACTGAGGCAGTGGGATGCTGCGGTTCTTATCCTAAAGAAACATTTCACTTTGATAGACCATCTTCACACTTCATCATTCCCAACGACCGCACGAACATCCCACATCAGCACCGGACCGGCTCCCCGTGAGACGACCTGACCCGCAGCCCTCAGACTTTTCCACATCCAAACCCAATGACGCGATGCTGATTAGCAGCAGAAAGCAATTTGAGGCTAGTAATGATTTGAGGATTGCTGTTAGCAAGCAAATCTGCTGGTGAAATGTTGTTTTGGTTAAAACTAATTTTATTAGTTCATCTGTCTGTTGTAGCTTTTTTTTGTTAATTAATAATGTACAAAAATAATGAAATAAAGAAGTATGATCATTAACAACTTGTGAAATGTGTGGCTCATAATACTAAATGCATCACTCTGTTCTGTCTGTCTGGTGTTTTGTGTTGTACAGTAAGTGTTGTTCATGTAAAACAAGTAGCTGTGTATGCTTGATAGACGCAGTGCGATGACCGCTGTGCAGTGACATTCTTTCCTGACACTATGTGAAAAGCAGTGTTGCTCAGAGGTTGTCAGGGTTGGGGGTTCATATCCCCTTGGGACTGCTCCAGCTCAAAGTGACTGAGGCACTTATGGTCTGAATGTGTGCAGCGAATGGAAAATGTTATGACATTTAAATTCCTTACGGGCCACATGTCGAAGACCTGCAGAAAAACTATCGCGCCCCGAAGTCAATGGCGGCAGTTTGTTACATGTGATGATGACACATGATATTTCTTGTAAAATTAATAAACAATTTTATGTGAATGTTTGCTCCACTGGGTTTGTCATATCAGAGTTGATTCTCTTCTCTCATTCAACAGAAAAAACATTTAAAGTCAAATTGGAATTTTCCTACGCATGTTTTTTTTCTCCAATTTGTCTATTTTTTTTGCTTAAAATTGTAATGACAGTATGCCCTTTTTCCTTCTTTTGCTCTCCAGTGGTAGGAACTTTTGGTTTCAAATGACATTGTGTCAACGCTGTAATTTGATTGGTCTAATAATCAGCACTAACACGACCAAAAAAACTGTATAAATTCAAATGTCACACCTAGGGATCTGACGTTGTTAGCTTTTGCTTAGCACCATCTTTGATTTCAGTACTTTACTCCACAATGCAATATTGTTGCCTTCAAATAGAACTTGAGGTTAAGGTTTGGGAACTTGTGTATTCTGTATACTTTACGTTCAAGTCGTCAAGTAAAGAGAACACTGCTGCTATAGACAATAGCAACATGGACGCTAATATCAACATTTCTGTTTGCATGAAGAAGCCACAGGCTAACAATTAGCAACCTAGTAGGGAAAAGATGAGGCTATGTATACATTTTCCTCACATGCTTTATAAAATGATAATATATTAACCATCCAAGGGAGAATGAACTTCCTTGGCCTCCGCCATTTCTGAAAACAACAGCAAGCACGTCACAACTCATGAAACTCTGGGCTCATAGAAAATCACAAGGTCCGAGGTCATGAATATCGCAGGAGGCGTATATGGACACTTCTTACAAAGATGGTAAACACAGTTACTTCACACAGTGGTTTCATTCATCGGGTAACGTAGGGGTCAGCTTTATGTGCCCTCATTTGTAGGAAATTTCCCCTGCATCAAAATTAGGCCCGGTGATAGGGTTAGGGTGAGGGAACATAGACACGCTCCCGTGAGGTGCTGCTGTGACTTTGTCCCACCTGGACCTACGAACGTGAACACTAGCTTGTGTAATGTTTCCTTTGTGCTGTGCAGGACGGACGCAAAACTGTGTGCTGCTGATGACTCTGCAGGAAATGAAAGACATTTTTATTTGAGTGGGATCCATTGCTAGCATTAGCATGGCTGACCAAATTTCCCTGAGGGAACACAGGACTGGGGGAACACAGGGTTGAAGGAACATAGGGCTGAGGGAACACAGGGCTGAGGGAACACAGGACTGAGGGAACATAGGGCTGAGGGAACATAGGGCTGAGGGAACATAGGGCTGAGGGAACACAGGACTGAGGGAACATAGGGCTGAGGGAACACAGGGTTGAGGGAACATAGGGCTGAGGGAACACAGGACTGAGGGAACATAGGGCTGAGGGAACACAGGGTTGAGGGAACACAGGGTTGAGGGAACACAGGGTTGAGGGAACACAGGACTGAGGGAACATAGGGCTGAGGGAACACAGGGTTGAGGGAACACAGGGCTGAGGGAACACAGGGTTGAAGGAACACAGGGCTGAGGGAACACAGGGTTGAGGGAACATAGGGCTGAGGGAACACAGGACTGAGGGGACATAGGGCTGAGGGAACACAGGGTTGAGGGAACACAGGGTTGAAGGAACATAGGGCTGAGGGAACACAGGGTTGAGGGAACATAGGGCTGAGGGAACACAGGACTGAGGGAACATAGGGCTGAGGGAACACAGGGTTGAGGGAACATAGGGCTGAGGGAACATTGGGTTGAAGGAACATAGGGCTGAGGGAACATAAGGTTGAAGGAACATAGGGCTGAGGGAACACAGGGTTGAAGGAACATAGGGCTGAGGGAACATAAGACGTTCATGCTGCACTGAGCCAGATCAACGTTCGAAAGGCTGCTGGTCCAGACGGTACCCCCGGGCGCGTGCTTAGAGGATGTGCAGAGCAGCTCACTGGGGTCTTTACAGACATTTTCAACCTGTCCCTCGCCCAGGCAGCTGTGCCAGCATGCTTCAAAGCCACCTCCATTGTCCCAGTGCCGAAACACTCCAGCCCGACGGGCCTAAACGACTACCGCCCTGTAGCTCTCACACCCATCATTATGAAGTGCTTTGAGCGACTGGTCCTAGCACACCTGAAAAACTGCCTCCCACCCACACTGGACTCATACCAGTTTGCCTACCGCAGCAATAGGAGTACAGAGGATGCAGTCTCCACTGTGCTGCATTCTGTGCTCACACATCGGGACAATAACAACACATACGCACGAATGCTGTTTGTTGATTTTAGCTCAGCATTCAACACTGTCATCCCCTCCAAGTTAAACACTAAACTCGGAGACTTGGGCTTCAACAACCCCCTCCGTCACTGGCTAATGGACTTTCTGACCAACAGACCCCAGTATGTTAAGTCAGGACACACCTGCTCCACCACCATCACACTCAATACAGGCGTACCACAAGGCTGTGTGCTGAGCCCATTCCTCTACTCCCTCTTCACCCACGACTGCAGACCTGTACATGGATCCAACACCATCATCAAGTTTGCGGACGATACGACGGTGATTGGCCTCATCAGCAACAACGACGAGACAGCCTACAGGGAGGAGGTACAGCATCTGGCCGCTTGGTGTGCTGACAATAACCTGCTCCTCAACACCAGCAAGACGAAGGAGCTCATCGTGGACTTCAGGAGAAAAAGAGGAAGCACGCACAATCCCAATCACATCAACGGGATGGCTGTTGAACGTGTCTCCAGCTTCCACCTCCTGGGGACCCACATCACAGAGGACCTCTCCTGGTCCACTAACACCTCCAGTCTGGTTAAGAAGGCCCACCAACGCCTATTTTTCCTGAGGACACTGAAGAGACACCACCTGTCTTCAGCTGTACTGACTAACTTCTACCGCTGTGTGATCGAGAGCATCCTGACCAGCTGTGTCACAGTCTGGTACGGAAACTGCTCTGTCGCAGACCGTAAGGCGATACAGCGGGTGGTAAAAACTGCCCAGCGCATCACAAGGTGTCCACTTCCCGCCATTGAGGACGTCCAGAGGAAACGCTGTCTGCGTCGAGCCCGCAGCATCCTTAAAGACCCCTCCCACCCTGCCCACAGACTGTTTGTCCTCTTGCCCTCTGGTAGGCGCTACAGAAGCCTTCGGACCAGAACCAGCAGACTGAAGAACAGCTTTTTCCCCAGAGCTGTTTCTCTATTGAACTCTGCCCCCCGAACTCTGAACTCTGTCTCCCTTCCGAACTCTGCCCCCCGCTGACCCCCCTGCCCCTGCATATCTCCTCACACCCATCATCCCCCCACCACTCCTCCTGGTCACACACACACACATCTCTCATCCACCTGTATTATTGTCCACTGCAACTAAATCTGTATAGTATGTTCATATCACCTCAATAAGTTATCGACCTGTACATTTGTCCATATTCTATATATTCTGTATATTATCTGTTACCTAGCATAGCATGTTCACTGCACCTTAATCTGTATATTATAGTCTGTAGAATACACTTATACTTATATTTATAGTATTTATTTATATTTATAGCATCCCATTAATCCTATCTGTAAATTCTGTAATTACTTTTGTACATAGCACAGACTCTTGCACTATCTGCTTATTGCACTTCTGGTGAGATGCCAAACCTCATTTCGTTACTCTATACTTGTATATGTGTAATGACAATAAAGTTGAATCTCATCTCTCATCTCATAAGGTTGAAGGAACATAGGGCTGAGCGAACATGGGGTTGAAGGAACATAGGGCTGAGGGAATACAGGGTTGAAGGAACACAGGGTTGAAGGAACATAGGGTTGAAGGAACACAGGACTGAGGGAACACAGGGTTGAAGGAACATAGGGCTGGGGGAACATTGGGTTGAAGGAACATAGGGCTGAGGGAACATAGGGTTGAAGGAACATAGGGCTGGGGGAACATTGGGTTGAAGGAACATAGGGCTGAGGGAACATAGGGTTGAAGGAACACAGGACTGAGGGAACACAGGGTTGAAGGAACATAGGGCTGGGGGAACATTGGGTTGAAGGAACATAGGGCTGAGGGAACACAGGGCTGAGGGAACATATAGCTGAGGGAACATAGGGTTGAGGGAACACAGGGCTGAGGGAACATAGGGCTGAGGGAACATATAGCTGAGGGAACACAGGGCTGAGGGAATATATGGTTGAGGGAACATATAGCTGAGGGAACACAGGGCTGAGGGAATATATGGTTGAGGGAACATATAGCTGAGGGAACATAGGGCTGAGGGAATATATGGTTGAGGGAACATATAGCTGAGGGAACATAGGGCTGAGGGAACACAGGACTGAGGGAACATAGGGTTGAGGGAACACAGGGCGGAGGGAACATATAGCTGAGGGAACATATAGCTGAGGGAACACAGGGCTGAGGGAATATATGGTTGAGGGAACATATAGCTGAGGGAACATAGGGTTGAGGGAACACAGGGCGGAGGGAACATAGGATTGAGGGAACATAGGGTTGAGGGAACACAGGCCTGAGGGAACATATGGCTGAGGGAACATATAGCTGAAGGAACACAGGGCGGAGGGAACATATAGCTGAGGGAACATAGGGTTGAGGGAACACAGGGCTGAGGGAATATATGGTTGAGGGAACATACTGTAGGACTGAGGGAACATAGAGATGAGGGAATATAGGGTTTAGGGAACATAGGCCTGAGAACACACAGGACTGAGTTAGATACAAACTGATCAACACAAAGGGTTCTCTCCATGTCTCAGTAATCACCAGCGCGTCTTAACATCAGCTCTTGAACATCAGTCAACAGCTGTCGTGGGAAATGCAAACCCAGAGGCTTAAACATGGACGTTGTTTATCCAAAAATTATTGCAGTCTCTTTTGAAAAGTGGAAATGCTTAACACCGTGACTGCAATATCATTAGAGTTTGTGTTTCCTGATACAAAAAGTGATCCTAATTTGAATCAAATGAAACTTTAAGCTCTATTTATTTACTATTATTTTTTATTTACTGAACATTTTTATCTCTCCTCTCTCAATATGTGAAATGTAAGATCATTTTCTCTCCCTGCATTTTTTTTTTTAGTTTTGCTTCACAGCGTCTGAGGCTCAGCATCACATCATACTTGCTCCTCATGTTAGTCACACAAGTCCACCAATCAAAATTCATGTTACTCTCATTCATTTCCCCCCTCATCACTTACCCCATGTTGCTCTCCTACTGATGCTGCTCATTTGAAAGGGGGCTCACCACACAGGTCCTCAGCCTCCACAGTTCACAGTTCGTCATGGTTCTAAGTTTTTGACGGGGCACCGAAGGGAAAGCGGGTCTCCGGGTGTCTCTGTGGACCACGAGGGGAAGTGCTCTCCGAAAGGAGAACAACAAGCTCCCACCCTGTGTGACTCGTAGTGTCCATCCCGTCCCAGTCTTATGACTGCGCTCTGGCAGCAGAGACGTCTGTGGTCTGATTGTCCCTCCGTGTTAAACCTCAATTCACAATTGCAGCTGAATGAACACTGAATTTTTGCCGTTGCTCTCACTCAGCTGGGAGGAAAGAGGATTTACAAAATGCTGCATTATAGAGTTATAGGGTGGGATGGACATATGGGGTCAACATATGCCTATTAACAAATATCAGCTCATGTTCAGATCTGGTTTCACTTTATTCATTTTATTAAACCTTGAGACTCTTGAGATCATTATTTCTTTTGTCCATATTGTTTGGTATCTCTCAAGGGACCAATTTAAACTGCTTTCACAAGCTCCGCAGAACTAGTCCAGTGACCTTTATGTGGTGAAATTCATATTCAATCACATATTTGTAAATACATTCTACAACAATCGTACAATTATTCATGCCTATTTAATACAATTTCATTTCCTCAGGATGTATTTTGAGATGTGCTGTTTGGACGCCTGATATACTGATACCATGGCAGAACTTACAAAGGATTGTCCATTGTTCCAAGGCGGGGATGCTTTAAAAAAGCACTTCCGCCATGAGTAGAGCTGACTGGATATGAATCACTACCTGCCTCCATGATCTAGTATTATCTAAGTTGTATACATTGTGTTGATCATCTTCATAAACTATCATTTGGTTATACAGCTGTGTGAATTGCCACCGATTCTTTACCTACAGTGTATTGGTTCTCCATGATTTATCAAATTGAAGTTGTCTTTAGTGCTTCAATTTGAATTTGGCTGGTAAACTTGTGAGTTAGAGAGCATCTACTGTAGCTCAGTTCTGGTAGCTAGATTTACTCGTACGTCTGGGTTGTTTTAAAAAAGCTATTGGAGTGGTCTCTATTATCGTTTTCACTCAGCGATCTTGAGCTCCTAAATACCCCCATTAAATAAGCGTCACACACAGGCGCACTCATGCATGCCTTTACTGTTTGTACACATATGACATTGCTTCAGTGAGCGTGCATAGTGGACATTTGTCTCGAATGGACATGACCCTTCAATCTCACCTGAGGCGACTCTACCGCTCTGTGACATTTTGCCACAGGCGTCACTTTCCAAAGCGAGACCAAACGGTTCATCGTGCACAACAACGTAGGAGCGAATGGCCTAGTTCCTCCTTTATGTAGTGACGTACCACCTCAGTTCAAACCAGAGCACCACCAGACCCAAGCTTTACTGGGAAGCATCTCCATGCCATTCTGTTCTCATGGGTGTTCATCTATGATTTTGGCATATTTCAATGATACATTCTGAAAGCGGAGCACCGTTAGTCCGTCAATCCAAAGATCATTTAGTCGCTACTTTGTTTGTGGAGTTTAAAATTGAGGCTCTTAATTGTGGCTACATCATAACACTGAATGTGTGAATGTTAAACATAGAATCTTGGATGATTGTTTTGACGTAATCCATCTAAAACTGTCCTACATATTGAAACAAAACTTTTATTTATGCAGTCACATCTTAATTCAATTACAATTGGTAGTTCCTCAAGGTAACTAAAAAAGAACTTCTTCACATTTTGATTTACTACTTTATGTTTCGACTCGTGGAGGAGAAAAAAAAATGAACATTTTAAACTCGTAAAAAAATAATTTCATGTAATTTTTAAAAAGCCAAAATACATAAATAGCATTAACAAAACACTCTAAGGTTAAGACTTAATAAAGCAGTAATTTCCCAATGCAGCGTCAAATTGAAACTACCCAGATTTCTTCACGTGTAATAACTGTAAATAAATTATGGAACAGAAAAGAGTCACCAGAAAAATTCACCAACACCAAATTAAGATCCGTAAAGTCATCTCCCAGCAATTGTTATATTATTGTTCTAATAAGTATTTCATTAGAACAATTGGAGTCAGGGTTTGCTTAAGAGACATGCAACAAGATTAGATGGAGCTAAAATAAATAATGAGAGGATATGATTTAAACAAAACATGAAATTTAGTGGAAAACTAAACCACTATTTTCCAATTTAAGGAAATGGTACAGTAAATGGACTGTATTTATATAACCCTTTTCTAGTCTCATCGACGACTCAAAGCTCTTTACAGTACAAGTCACATTCACCCATTCACAATGCTATTGACCGGCTTTTCAAAAAAAAGAAAAAGGCTATAGGCCAAAGGTGTCCTGTACAGATGACTGACACATCGCCCTCTGCTAACTAGCAATGAGAGAGAAGAAGATGTAATATCTCATTTCATCACTGGGGGCTAATCTCAAACTTCGCTGAGCGTATGCAGATGGCCTCGCAGCCGGGTCACGAGGGGCCGTCTGCAGCGTAACAGTTGGCTGGACAGAACGCTTGGTTATTATTTCCCTTTATCACATCTTGGGAGGGGCGATCAATAAGTGGGGTCACGGTAGTGGTCGCTCACTGTGGAAGGTAGACACCTTTAAGTGTCATATAAAGCTGAGTAGATGTTTTTCCTACGTATACAGTGGGTGTTGGATGTGACCACAGAAACGCAGCAGTTTATCACATTAGATGTTTTGAATGAATGTATGATTTGCATTATATTTGCTGGTGAAAGTTGGGTCTTGTTTATCTACCATTTAAGGTGGGAGGGGATGTGACGGAGGGAAAACGTGGTGAGCGACAGTGTTGCACATGTTAAAAACTTAACAACAATAATAATGTGAATGTACATCACTGGACATATGCACTAAAAACTAGGCAAAAAATGTCTAGACACAAGACTAGACATACATCAGCTAGTAGTAAATGTAAACTTATGAATGAGATTCCAATGTTGCTGACTGAGACACAGGAACATTTCTTCTCTTCAGCCCAAATACTCAAAGTTTCAGTCTAGTTTGAGATGTCAACCTTTTCTTTCTACTTTGTTCTGTAGAGTAACTTCAACTTGCAATAGTTCCATTTTCTCTACATAGATAGTTTATCAAATGTGCACAGGAAACAGTGTAGGACATCTGCTATAACAACTTTCTGTGGTTATAATAAACCCATGTGTGTGCAAACTATGTATGCAGTGCTCAATATATATTCACAAAGGGTTTTCCAAGGTCACTTTGGGCATTAGTGGCACCAGTTAGTTGTGTCTACAGCGTGGTAGACAGTGTCATTAGCTATTTTCATTTCCAAAAACAGGAAGGATATTGCTTGTATTGAAATATTGATCAAATGATAGGCATTTAAGTTAACCTCGTCCTAACCTGTGGAAATTGGAAAACACCAAACTAAGGTAGGGATATATACATCACTGTATAACATTGTCACAAGACAGAACTGACACGTTTTTTTTCAAAATGTAATATATTGGACTCGCTAGATAGAATAGTAATAAAGCATCACATTAGTTTATTAATTAATTGTACAGTAAAAATAAGCATTAATACAGATTTTTACAAATTAATTGGTTAATTCATAAATAAATATAATAAATTGCGAAGTAATTCATTATTTGATATTTGAATGGAAGAATTTACAAATTAAATATTAATCGATCAATAATAATTCCAATTAAAGGGGAAATCAACCAAGAATTTAATGCAGCAGAACGAGACGTGTCCATAGATTCTTCCTTGGCTTACCCACAATGCAACTCGACTGGCAATGGTTTGGTCAGACATTTGCATTGACTGTACAGTAGTGGCTAATAAAGCCTGCGAGCCTGGAGCAGAGGTGAGGAGTGGGCTGCAGAGCTCTGGTGCTGAATTCATCAGAGCTCTCCAGACCTGAAAATGGACTTCACTGTGTAAAATCTACGGAGGGGGAACTCCATTTAAGTTCTCAAATAACTGTTCGGGTATCGGCCCTTAAAAAAACTGCGGTCGGTAGTAAAGCCTGGTGTGGTGAAGGTGCTTCATGTACCTGGAGAAGTGCTGCTGCAGTGTCACCATCTGCTGAGACGTCCCCCTCTCCCTTCGCTCCACGCCCAGATGTTGTCCGCTCTCCAGCTGGGGTTCCTATTATTGTCCTGGCTCGGTCTCTGCGGCGTAGCTGCAGGGGGAGAGGAGGAAACAGTTAGCTCGTCGTTAATCTTGCATATCATAATCCCCCGGAAGTTTTCAAACGTACAGTGCATCTGTTCAACCCTGCACCCCCCCTTGACTTAATGGGGATTTTCATTAAGGAAAGCTTTTTTCCCCTTTAGTGTCAGAGTGTCCAGCTGAAGTGTCAGTCAGTTTTCCTGTCTTGTAGAAAGCTGTTTGACTTCCTGTGACACACTCACTGACTTCTGCTCCACCGTGCAGCAGCACAGGAAAACAAGGTGCTGAACAAACAATGGCCTGCCTGCCTGTTACAAATTCCAGATTTTCTAATTGAAGAGGAGATTTACAGCAAAGTCAGACCAATGTTCAGAACAATGGACATGATGTCAATCCTCTGTGTCAGACGGTTAATGAACCTACATCAGCTTGTACTCTCCCTCGCCACTGACCCGTCTCAAGTCGGACGTCTTGACATCGCAGCAGAAGTATCACGAACGACATGCTGGGTGGCTCAGTTCTGCCATTGGGAGAGCCACACCAGTGAGGACCTGGAACTAGCTCACCTCAATGGAATGTGGTCATTGATAATGTGATCATGACGTTATCATGTGCCTATCCTGCTACGACACGCCAACATTGCTGCTGTGACAAAGCTCTGTTGTCCCAGCATGAGAAATACCAGAACCCTGACACTGAAGCAGCTACATGGAATTGTAATTTGAGTTATTATTTTGATTGGTATCACCACATTGGTCATCTTTCAGTATCCTGCAAGCAGCTGGACGAAATGAAACAAGAACAGGGCAGATTGTGGAATGTGGCATCAGAAATGGAGTGAAATACATGATAAACACACTACCAAGTCAAACCACAACTCCACAGGATGTTTTCTCCTCTTTTCATTTTAGAACTTGCAACTGCGCTTGGTTAAAGCACATCTCGGGTTGTAACAATAATTACGTGATCGACTTATCATACAATACATGAATATGAACTCAATCATTTTTATTGACCTCAATTACAGCAATAATGATGTCCACATGTGTGTGTTGACATAATAATGATGTCAACAACAGTCCAGTAAGTCTCACTGCTCCTGTCCTCTCCTCTGATCTCATCGTATGATTAATAAATCTGTGTTTTGGTCAATAATATGGATATCTTAATATTTGTCTAAAGGCACCGTGTCTTCAAATTGCTGGATTTGTCTGAGGCCTAAACACAAATCTGAACTTTGGATCACATTTCTCTCAGCAGCGACACAGATCATGTAAGAGTTCCACGCTCAATGACCAATAGGCCTGAACTGCACGCTCACATGGTTCAGCATCAAAAAATGGTCCAAAATGATGATAATATTGTTTATCGCAATAATTTCTGGGACAATATATCGTGCAACAAATAGGCCGTAGGCGCATTCAACGTCCCGAGATTGAGTCAAACCTGATCAAGTTTTAAACTCTGCCCACAAAGTCACACAAGCTCACGTTCCCAATAGACATTAATTATAAGTTGATGAAGTGACTGACGTGCTCATTATTTTTCAGTCGAGTGAGCAGGAGGCGAGACACACACACACACACACACACACACACACATTTCCACTTGCTTTGTGTTCAGGGTCACTACAGAAGGTCATTGGATTGACGGTCACATAATGTTTGGTTTGGTTTGGATCATCAGTCCTGATCTGAGAACTGTTTGCTGTTACAAATTGATGTCAAGAGAAAAGCAATTTTGTGCAAGTGATGGACAAAGTGATCACCCTGAACCACCCTTCATGTCAGGGACAATTATTCAAAATGACTTCCCATCTATGTTCATTGAGAGAATGTATCACATCTTCTGTCCGTCCTTCAGCCCAGAAGGAGCAGGTCTACGCTCAGCTGAAAAAAGGTTTTTCATTCAATAGATACAAAGTCAAGGACAAACCCATGAAATCAAACACGTAGACTCAGTAGAACAAAATGAGCAGGTATAGTCGGACTGGTTACCCAGGCCTTCAGAGTGTTGTATTGTTAACACTATTAATATAAAATCAAAGTTTAAAAGGCCTGGCTGGGATGTAAAATGTGTCAGCACTGCCCTCTAGTGGTGCAAGCAGATCACTACCACAGTCAGACCATAAATCTGAAAATTTCAATTTAATCATCACTTTCTTTAACATTGCCATTAAATGTTGGGATGGATACAGACAAATTTTCAGTTTTCCCAGGGAATAATTCATGGATCTTGATCCCCCCAAAATTAGGGGACGGATATTTATGAGTGTGTGTGTGTGTGTTCGATTTGGTGCCGTTAGATTCGATTTGAGGTACACGCTTCACTGAGTGATATTCATGCTCCTAGAATCAGGGTTTAAGGAGGAGAGAGGAGGGGGGTGAGGGGAGGTGTTGAGCTTGTGACTCCTAAACGTTGGAACTCTGTGGACTCCTTCAGAAAGCAGCTAAAATGTAGGCTTGGCTTTCTGTAAATCCTTCAGTTTTATGTATTATGCTTTCTGTGAGGATGGATGTCTTTGTTTGATCTCCATAGTGAAGCGGTTTGTGCTGTATAAATGACACACTTAGATCAAATGAAATGAGAGGGTAACCTGACTTACATTACATCCATTTAGCTTCTGTCCAAAGCAACTGTGCATTGCACCATGAAGATATTACCCCCAAAGGTAAGAATCAATAGACATGAACATTTATCAAATAGGCAAAAACAGCTTCTAGAGCTGAACAGACATGTTTCACAGTTCACACGTTCTGACTTGTTACATCAGGACAATCACAAGTGAAATGAAGGACTTTGAGGGTGCTGCCACTCGGCCTCCCTGGGACACTCGGACTGCACAGAACCAGCACTGATGCTATACACCAGCTAAAACCTGGGCTTTTCCTACAACGGCAAGTCGACGTGTCTGCTGTGACAAAAAAAAGAGCCTTTTCTGAGAGTTGCTCCACCTGGACATTCATAAAGTTACCCGGTATTTTAAGTACGTTTTGATATCTAAAGTCAGCCTCAGGATATACTGTGAACAGGAATTCACTTGATAAGCAGTTTGGCTCTTTTGTCTGATGATGATCAGAGAAGTGGTTAATTTTCCGATGAGGTCAGTCTGTCTTATATGTTCACCTATGATCATGGGAAATATTTGACAGTGTGATGATAAAAAGGCATCAGATGGTTTAGGTTCTATTTCCAATTATCGTCACACTTCCTCCGAGCTGCAGTGAATAAGAGTCAATGCGTCAACACTGTCAGAATCATAACAGTTGGGATGTATTCATTTAGTTCTGTTTATTAAAAAGACACATGGAAACTGGGGGACAGTGAAACCGTTCCACTCTACTGCTCTTCACTTTTTCTTTTGTCCCTGTCAGGATTCTTCCGGTTTCGATCTGACCTTTGACACGTTGTGATCTTAACCCACTCCGGAGCAGGTCGGAGGTGCAGCTCACGTTACCATGGTGATTGACCCCGGTAAGTAGTGAACCATCTTCATGACCCTGAGTTAAACCTGAAGTTACCTCGATGACCACACATCCTGCTTCATACTCCTCGCCCCCCTCATGTGTTTCTGCATATATCACCAGCAGATGGAGCTCTTCATCCATTTTCATGTGCATGTCTGCTCATTTGACTGTCTCCATCAGGCCAAAAATGAAATGAGGCCTAGAGAAGTGGAGGAGAGTGTCTGCTTATTCAGCTGAGTTACATGGCACCTTCAACTGACTTATATTACATTCTCTTTACAAATAACTCCTCATACAACATAGGCTGATAAGATGAACAGTTCTCCAGATATGACTGACTGACTGACTGCAGGATTATGGAGCCAATCCCAGCTGACATTGGGCGAGAGGCGGGGTTCACCCTGGACAGGTCACCAGCCTATCACAGGGCCACATACAGAGACAAACAACCATTCACTCTCACATTCACACCTACGGTCAATTTAGAGTCTCCAATGAACCTAACCCCATTCTGCATGTGTTTGGACTGTGGGAGGAAGCTGGAGAACCTGGAGAGAACCCACGCATACACGGGGAGAACATGCAAACTCCACACAGAATTGTTCATTTTAGTTAATTGTTCAACACTGTTATTATCTTTATGCAAAGAATGATATTTTCAAAAGAAGCTACTTTCCCCCCTTTTTTGTAGTTGTATGTGGGGGTCAGAGTCCGTACAACACACATACAGTATACAGGTTATAAAGTTACAGCTCAAGATTGTTTACAAGAGCACAACGTCCTTCACAGATCTAGCCTCCGAAATTGCTATGAAATTTCACCAAATTGATGGATTCAACTTTTAAATGTACAAAATGTTCTCACGGGAGGGGGGGCGGCATATCCTCAGACCCCCCTGGAGGGGTCTGACGTCCACCCCCCATAGCCTCTCAAAATCATACGGGAAACACTGTATATAAACATTAATATTTTTTATGGTGCCAAATCATAACAAAAGCTATCTCAATCAGAATCATTGCCACAGTCTAGTAGAAGTCAGAGTGTATCAGTTGTCTTAGTGCGTTTTTTAGCTGGAAAAAAGTACAGTTTACTGTATGAAGTTACTTCATTCTGATTCTAATAATTCTATTTAAGATGAGGCCCTACCAAAAGGCCTCCAGGTTAGAGCAACAGCGCCTCCAAATGCATGCGCACGTCCCTGCAACATACAGTACGTGTTAAACAATGATCCAGTGTAAAAAAGTGTGTCTAATTTGTTAAAGGAATCTTATTTCTCCTCCTCAGAAGGTTTGGAATCAAGGCCTTTGATTAGATGTGTTAGGCTCGGTTCATCTAAAAGTGTGAAATCCTGTGTGATCTTTCTTCCCTCTGAAGTAACTGCACAGAATGTTGGAGGACATGTATCTGCTACCTCTCCATATGTACCCGTGGCGATGCCGTTTCTATAGATCAGCCCTTTCTAGGTTTCCCTGGGGATGTATAGAGATGAGAGACATTTACACCACACATATAACACAACAGACTACAGTACAGCACTTCATTATGAGCTGATGTAACATCCTTCAGCCACACAGTGACACTGTTGTTCGGACAATCGGATCACTGTACGAATGTAACAACTACCAACACAGGTCAGTTCTGTTTTCACTACATGAACACACTAGTAGGCTTCATCCACTCATTCATGAGTCTCTATAGGAGTGAAATCAAGACTATGGAAAAAAATGTAAAGGGTTTAGGCAGTAACACAAAGTGTGGCCGAAAAACAAAACCACAGTCCAAAAGTCACGTATTTCAATTCACACACACACACACACACACACACACACACAGACCCACACATGAACACACACACACACACACAAACACACACACACACATGAACAGACGCGCGCACACACACACACACACACACACACACACACACACACACACACACACATGAACACACACTCACACACACACACACACAAATGCACACACACACACACACACATGAACACACACACATGCACTCACACACACACGAACACACACACACACACACATGCACACACACACACACACGAACACACACACACAAATGCACACACACACACACACACACGCACACACACGCACAGTTCCATGTGCATCAATGCATGTAGTAGTCAAATGTAAGCATATAAGTAAAAGGTTTGATTCCCCTGAAATGTACAGTAGATGAGTATTCGTCCAAAGTGGAAGAAAAGGGAAGTTTCTCAAATCTCCTCCAGCTCCAGAGCTGCTCATTGTGTCTGTTGTGTTTCTCTGTGATATTGTGAGGTATCCAGCTCACTATGTCAAGAGTCTTCAGATAATCTATGGCATGATTTGGCACTATACAATTAAAATTGAGTTGAATTGACAAAGCGACAAAACCATCATTGCAAGCGGATCAACGTACTGCAACTCGAGATAACGCCAACAAATGAACACAAGAAAAAGGAAATGAAGAAAAGGTATTGAACCCACAGAGTGCGGAAGCAGAATGTGAACCACATGTTAGGCATCGAGCAGCACATTGTCCTTTTCTCTGCAAACAGCTGAAAAGAGCAGCGCTGACCCGACATATGGAGCTGAGATTATTCTCTGTAGCTTCGTCCCCATCAGAGATCCCTTCACACGCTGCCACGTGAAACATCAACTATAGCTGCTGTGAAACTACAACTAAGGTGAGAGTTCTCTTTATTCTGAGCATTGAGAGGAACCTTCCAGTCAATTACAGGTCTGGTTTTGTTCGGATGTCTACAGGCTAAAGAAAAGAAGTCAGATGACAGGTTTGAGTCCATACGAGAGCCTCTAACCTCACATAATATCAATGTGCCATAAGATCTGTAAATGTTTCTCTGCATACGTGCCTCCGAGACAATCACAGAAGAAAAACAGAGCCGGTGTGTTTACTTGGGGACCGCAGCGAGGAAAGCACTCCTGTGTAAATAGGGTAATTACACGTCTTCCACTTGGGTGGGTGGGAGGGAGGGAGGGAGGAGGGAGGAGGGAGGGAGGGAGGGAGAGAGGGAGAGAGGGAGAGAGGGAGGGAGGAGGGAGGGAGGGAGGGAGGGAGGGAGGAGGGAGGAGGGAGGGAGGGAGGGAGGGAGGGAGGAGGGAGGAGGGAGGGAGAGAGGGAGGAGGGAGGGAGGAGGGAGGGAGGAGGGAGGGAGAGAGGGAGCGAGGGAGGGAGGGAGGGAGGGAGGAGGGAGCGAGGGAGGGAGGGAGGGAGGGAGGGAGGAGGGAGGAGGGAGGGAGGGAGAGAGGGAGGAGGGAGGGAGGAGGGAGGGAGGAGGGAGGGAGAGAGGGAGAGAGGGAGGGAGGAGGGAGGAGGGAGGAGGGAGGGAGAGAGGGAGAGAGGGAGGGAGGAGGGAGGAGGGAGGGAGGGAGAGAGGGAGCGAGGGAGGGAGGGAGGGAGAGAGGGAGGGAGGAGGGAGGAGGGAGGGAGGGAGGGAGAGAGGGAGGGAGGAGGGAGGAGGGAGGGAGGGAGAGAGGGAGAGAGGGAGGAGGGAGGGAGAGAGGGAGGGAGGGAGAGAGGGAGGGAGAGAGGAGGGAGAGAGGGAGAGAGGGAGAGAGGGAGAGAGGAGGGAGGAGGGAGGGAGGGAGGAAGGGAGGAGGGAGGGAGGGAGGGAGGAAGGGAGGAGGGAGGGAGGGAGGGAGAGAGGGAGGAAGGGAGGAGGGAGGGAGGGAGGGAGAGAGGGAGAGAGGGAGGGAGGGAGGGAGGGAGGGAGAGAGGGAGCGAGGGAGGGAGGAAGGGAGCGAGGGAGGGAGAGAGGGAGAGAAGGAGCGAGGGAGGGAGGGAGAAGGGAGGGAGGGAGGGAGCGAGGGAGGGAGAGAGGGAGGGAGAAGCGAGGGAGGGAGGGAGGGAGGAAGGGAGCAAGGGAGCGAGGGAGGGAGAGAAGGAGGGAGAGAGGGAGGGAGGGAGGGAGGGAGAGAGGGAGCGAGGGAGAGAGGGAGGGAGGAAGGGAGCGAGGGAGGGAGAGAAGGAGGGAGAGAGGGAGGGAGAAGGGAGGGAGGGAGGGAGCGAGGGAGGGAGAGAGGGAGGGAGAAGCGAGGGAGGGAGGGAGGAAGGGAGCGAGGGAGGGAGAGAAGGAGGGAGAGAGGGAGGGAGGGAGGGAGGGAGGGAGAGAGGGAGGGAGAGAGGGAGAGAGGGAGAGAGGAGGGAGGAGGGAGGGAGGGAGGAAGGGAGGAGGGAGGGAGGGAGGGAGGAAGGGAGGAGGGAGGGAGGGAGGGAGAGAGGGAGGAAGGGAGGAGGGAGGGAGGGAGGGAGAGAGGGAGAGAGGGAGGGAGGGAGGGAGGGAGAGAGGGAGCGAGGGAGCGAGGGAGGGAGGAAGGGAGCGAGGGAGGGAGAGAGGGAGAGAGGGAGCGAGGGAGGGAGGGAGAAGGGAGGGAGAGAGGGAGGGAGAAGCGAGGGAGGGAGGGAGGGAGGAAGGGAGCGAGGGAGGGAGGAAGGGAGCGAGGGAGGGAGAGAAGGAGGGAGAGAGGGAGGGAGGGAGGGAGGGAGAGAGGGAGGGAGGGAGAGAGGGAGGGAGGAAGGGAGCGAGGGAGGGAGAGAAGGAGGGAGAGAGGGAGGGAGGGAGGGAGAAGGGAGGGAGGGAGGGAGCGAGGGAGGGAGAGAGGGAGGGAGGGAGGGAGAGAGGGAGGGAGAAGCGAGGGAGGGAGGGAGGGAGGAAGGGAGCGAGGGAGGGAGAGAAGGAGGGAGAGAGGGAGCGAGGGAGGGAGAGAAGGAGGGAGGGAGGGAGGGAGGGAGCGAGGGAGGGCAAATTGGTGTAATCAAGGCGGCAGCTGAGCCTCCGGCATTGATGTAGGAATGAATTAGGACGGGGCCCTCGCTGACATTTTACCCCCTGGGTATTTAATGAATACATACTTCTCCCACAAATCACATCCTGCTGATAGAGCGGCGGGCCGGTCCTGTGACTGCACCGGGCAGCGCACACACACCGCGGGAGGAGGGATGCAGGACATGTGGATTTGAAAGGGGACAAGCTCAGATATCAAGCTCAGGCTCGGAACCCACACAGTTGAACACAACTCTGTATTACAAAGCTTCTGCTGATTATGGTTATTAATCCCATTAGAGCAGTCTGAGAGCCACGAGGTTGAACCATGAAACATATTTTATATTTATATTTCCTTCCTTTATGTCTTTCTGAACTGCACACTTGGCCAGTAAATTTGTAATTCTGATTAGTCATTGTCATTGACACAAAGTGTGCTTCTATCTCTGTATCCATGTTTAGCAGTTAAGACATCCATGCATCCAGACCAGGGGAACCTACTGTCTGTGTGGACGTACAGTGTGATTTTGATTTACATGGTGATGTCAGTACACTGGCAGTATGTTGATCTTTAGCAGGTTTATATGTCCCACGGTCCCTACGTACACTTTATGTTAAGAGCCTGACCAATATTCTCGGCCAATTGGTGAGAGCCTTTTAACGTGCATTTATGTTTATAATTTATGTAAAATAAATGTTTGTTATAAGTTCTATGTATTCGGTTGCATTTTTATTTTCAATTTATAATTATGTATGATAAAGTTTATGGTGAGACTAAAACATCAAGGCTCAATTTAATTTCTTTGACATAAAGGTTTGATAATGACATCTTAGGAATCATTGACAGATTAAAAAAAAATATATATATATATATATATCGGCTGATTGGGAATCGTGTACCACCAAATATCGATATCGGCCCCCAAAAATCCATATCCATAATCCGGTCGGGCTCCAGTTTATGGTTCACTATCGTGGTTTAACATGTTAGCAGTCCCTTTATCATTACAGTACATTTTAGCTGCGATCAGCTGACACACCAGCACCGTGGAGTGACAGTGTGAGGATGGCTCCGTGTGTTCATGCTCTCTAAAGCTTGAGAATATAAAACTCATATGTGACATTACATAAATGCTGCTTGTAACTGAAGCGTCCAGAAGAAACGGTTTCCTCTGTTACTCAGGAACCATCAGAGTCAGGACATCGTTTGAGAGGTTTTTAATTGATCTGATGAACATGCAAATATTATGCATCCTTCTCCGCTTTTATTCCATAAATAGTCCCTGGCTGAGATATTTTTAGCACAAAGCAATTTCTTCTTTACGCATCCTTGATGTTGCAAAGCCTCTGACTCTCTGTAACGCTGTGACCATTCTGTCGTTCCCCGCTCTGATCTGATTCTGCAGCAAACTGTCGTTGAGCAGTTGAGTCGAATCTTTGATGAAGAGCTATTTATTGCAGATTTGGTTTTTAATTTGAACTTTTATTTATTCAGGGGATGATTCAGCGAAGCAGCCAAAACACGCTCTCTTTTCCAGCTCCACTTTACTGAACATTTCAATTTGACCTCGGCCTATTTTCTATATTAATATGTATGGTATTAGAGTAAATTCATCTGTGCGGGTCCTCATAGTGTACTTTAAACTATAGTAGTATGTGACAGCATCACAACCCTCGGTAAATGTAGTATGCAAAGATATTACAAAAACCTAAATACCTGAATCTTCTCTCCTTCAAGCTCTTGTTTGGTCCCCACCAATATTTAAGAAAAACCTCTGGGTGTTAATCTTTGATAGATTCCAGCTTTATTATTAAGCTACACAAAGCAATGGGCTGATAAAGGCTAATAAACCTCCATCAACATGATTCTGTGTTCATTTCAAAACTATTGATCCGTGCAGCTTTAGACGCTTCTCTGCAAAGGCTTGTGAATGAGAACATGGACCCATGTGTTCCTGACCAACGTGGAGACTCCGGCGACGGCCCTCCCTGTCGAAACCTTTCTTTAACCTTTAGGCTACCACTGACCCCATTCATTCGGCCGCACAATGCCCTCATCCAGTCTCCCGGTCCGAAGCGTGAGACGGTGTGCTTCAGTGCACCAAACATGAAATATATGCAACAACAGACGATGGTTATCCCGCTTGCCGTGAGCTACTGTACATTCACTCCTGTTTACATAAAGGCTTCTCCTCTATCGAGGTCAGGTTAACCATGTTTCTTCAATATTACTTTTCTTCTGCTGATGAAGTATTGACTCTAAGGTACTGTGGCGTGGTGAGGAGATGAGTGGGGTTACATGTTAGGATATTGTAGGTCACAGCATTAACCTGCGAGGCACGACGAGGAAAATGAAAACACCCACATTCAAAATTTCCAAACTGATTGTCCTATCAGCAGCTACACTTGTGTGATGGGTCAGAGACTGAGTGGTAATGTTGTAGCCACGAGGGATGGGGCCTAGTTGTTCACTTTTCTTTTTTTACCGTTTCACAGCTGTCACATGCTCCGTCTCTATCCGGCCGCATCTGCTGATAACCTTCCCTGCTGTGGTTTTCTGTTGATCTAAGAAGCTGCAGCGCTGCACAAGCGCTGGGTTAACCAGTCTGGTACGATGGTCACCAACTGTCACTATCACTCCACACATTCAGAAACGTACTGCGGCCAAGCTCGCGGCTCGCGGGACATCACAGCACGAGACACTTTTGGTGATTGTAGTCCAATCACTTTAAATTGACTATCTTTTTTAATCCCTGGACATTTCACGCGACGGTCTTTGGGTCATTCCAGGCGACGCGTGACATTCACTCTTCAGTGGAGCCATGTTTGCCACGACATAACTGATGTCTACGCTCAAAGAGCAGTGTACAAGGAGCACCCTACGTGTTCACGTGGACACAGGTCAGGAGCTTCACACGTTCAGAGAATGTTGGAGATGACACAGTGGTGAGCCGCACAACACGTCCAGCCTTGAGGTGGATGAGGTACAGACGACCACTTTGGGTTTCACTCCTGTCGGCCCAGATCAGAAGTCTGAACCTCAGTGGACACACACTCACCAACACTGGAAACACACTGTCTGGTCTGATGCATCTGGATTTCTGCTGTGATTGACCCAACGTGCCTCGCGTCAACGGCCCGGTGGTGGTGGTGGTGTCATGGTTTGGGGAATGTTTTCTCGACAGACTTATTAGTCATGGTTCAAATGCCACAGCCTGTTGGAGCATTGTTGGTGACCCTTCATGGTCACAGTCTCCCGTCCCCTAGTGGACCTGACCAAAGCTAAAGTCGTCTCAAGATGTCGCCAGATGTGAATCCTGCAGGTCACCTCTGTGACGTGGCAGAGCAGGAGACTGGCAGCACCAACGTGCCGCTGACAGATCTGCAGAGGTGATGCGATGCATGTCACGTCAACATGGATTATCAAAAGAAGCGTTTCCAACATCTTGTGGAATCCGTGCCACGGAGAAAGAGCCTGTTTCCAGGGGGGCCTGCACCCAGGATTCACGTGGCGTGCCTTCCCACACAGCAGAAAGCAAACTGACCCAGATTTGGGAATGTGTTGCTGCCAGCCTTACTGCAATAAGATTTGAACATTCATGGCATCGGCAGCGCCATCTTTAAGATGGCAAACCATATCTGATATTGGGTTCAAGATGTTTAGGACACAGTGTGCCTGTATACCACCATCAGGTGTGAGTACTAACTGAAGTGTTAGACGTGAAGGGGAACCAGTAAAAACAAAGAAAGAGGATGAAAAGTACGACATTAAATCTTTACAGAAAAATGTTTCAATGTCAAAGTGACAAATGTGGCACTTGTCAACTTTTTGAATAACCCCTGTGGAATCAAAAATCCCAAGCTTCTCAATCAGAATCCAAATACAAATGTGATGAATAAAAATAGTAATCACAGGTGTGTAAATAATGAATGAAATGAACCCACTGACCTCAAGTGTCTGGCCTGCAGTCGAGCGACGCACACACTACTTTGTTGCGTGGTAGAGGACGTGATGATCTGTGAAGTATCTTAGCAATGAAGGAATTAGATCACACTGACCTGACCTGACCTGACCTGACCGAGGAGGACTGGGCCTGGGTCATTCAGGATCTGGCCAACAGACTCCCCCTCCCCATGTCCACTGTTCCCTCTGAGCAGACTTAAGGGCAAATGCTTTTCAGAAACCATCAGGACTTCACTACATTATTAATCCAGGTTTCCTCTGCCGGCCTGTGTCTTCTTAGCCTACTTTCCTTTGCTACTTTGGAGGCACGCACGGTAACTTGTTGCCCACCACGATATCTCCCAGGTCATCTATTATACATGTAGCTATTCTGCATTTTGTATGCATCCAATATGGTATTCAGTTCATCAGCAGCAGCCACCACGCCGTGGTGCTCTGTGGAGCCTGCATGTTGTTGTGTCTGAGGAGGAGCCGTCACAGAAACTGGTCTACACTGCTGTAGTGGTTTGTAATGTATTCACACACACACACACACACACACACTCAGAAGCCATCAGCTTGACATTCGAGCGTGCAGGTCAGAGCAGTGCATCCTCACCCTGCCAGTTGCTTGTGTGCGTATCCACGGAGACAGATGTCAGCAGGGGCAGCGGGCTGAGCGTTCCCCGCCGAGGTGCAGAGCACGTCTCGTCCGCATCACAGTCGCAGACCGGCCGAGAGCCACGACGCCACAATCTGGGTCCGTGCGGCCGGAGCCCTTCTCACAGGGGAAGAGGAGAGTGCAGACGTCACGGGCCCACATGGATCCCAGCATCCAGCCGCTGTCGCATCCTCCGTCTGCAGCTGTTCTGGAGCCGGATGCGGTGAATTCCACGAGACCCCGATGGGAGCAAATCCACGAGGTTCTCACATCCACACACGATGAGAGCTTTTCGTCTACGAGAGAGCGATCTGGTCTGCACGATGCCTCGCCGCCTCGCTGTAAGACTGACTCTATTCCTCCTCCTCCTCCTCCTCCTCCTCCTCCTCTCTCCGCCTAATTCACTGCTTTATCGCTCTATTTCTGTCTTTCTCTGACGCTCACCCATGTTTCCACTTCACTGCTCTCTCTCCCGTGCTCTCTCCCTCTCTAATTCTCAGCTGTGTCTCCGTGCTGCCCAGAGGATGCTGAACATGTGTTGAGGGTGGGGGTTGGGGACTGCTGACTTCATAGGTGGCACGCTCACTTCCCACACCGATAGGTTTGGGAGGATGGCCGCTGCTTCTGATGAAATCTTTTGCGTGACAATTGTCCATTCAAACGTCTGAGCCGAGATGAGTGTAATGGCCGTGATCAACGTCACACCGGTACTTGATTGGTGTGAATCTGTGGAGTAGTACAGCAGAGAAAGAGAGGGAGGAGGTGATGTGATAAAATCACTGTCATTTAACTGAACCGCCCTGCATGACTGACAGAGGAGGAAAAAACAAACCCTGCAGGCGCAGAAATGATATGCAGCACAGGAGGGTTGTTGTTCCCACTTTCTAGACAGACAAGAGATGCATTTCTCTGCATTACACGACGGGGGAAGATGTGGGAGGCACAGAGTGTATCGGGGGGAAAAATGGACAGCCAGAGAGAGATGGGGAGAAAAGAGGAAGGGAGGGAGGGGATAACAGAGAAAGCAGCAAGAAAGACAGAAAAGGAGTGGGGGAGAGAGAGAACAGAGAGCTTTGGAAATATTTATAGACGGCTGGAGACTGATGTAAAGAAATAAGCTCCTCTATTTCTGTGCCATGCCGCACGGTCACATCTCGGATGATACGCTGTCAGGCTCAGTCATATCAAAGGGATCTTATGGTGCCGCTGCTGCAAGGATGCACATAACCTGCAGCGCGCAGGAAGATGCACGCCTTTAGTTCAGGCAGATTACACACACACACACACACACACACACACATAATAAAAGGGATCTTGGTTCATTGGGAAAGTGTGTATTGAATGGATGTTGATTCGGGGACGCGCTGTAGAGGCCTTGTGATGGTGCCGGATAAGAGCCATTAGACGGGGTCACGTAAACAACGAGGGCATTTGGGAGGGAGAGGAAGGAGAGGAAGGAGAGGAAGGAGAGGGAGGAGATTTTTGGGAAAAGACGAATTTCACTGGATTTATTCTTAAAATAGATTTTATATGCTAGACATGTGATCGCGCTTTGTGAATTTTAAAAACGTGCATACAAGTGTGTGTGTGTGTGTGTGTGTGTGTGTGTGTGTGTGTGTGTGTGTGTAGACAAGACCAGGATACCTCTGGGCTTATGCTGTGACCTAGATTGGGCCTTGATGCTCCCAAGCCTGGCAGGCTGTGTGTGTGTGTGTGTGTGTGTGTGTGTGTGTGTGTGTGTGTGTGTGTGTGTGTGTGTGTGTGTGTGTGTGTGTGTGTGTGTGTGTGTGTGTGTGTGTGTGTGTGTGTGTGTGTGTGTGTGTGTGTGTGTGTGTGCACCCCATCCATAGAGGTAATTTGTATTCATGTGTGTCTAGATACAGAATAGAGGAAGACAGCAGAGAGGAGAAAGGGTGTGTGTGTGTGTGTGTGTGTGTGTGTGTGTGTGTGTGAGTGTGAAAGGGAGCGAGTCATGTATGTATGCATGAAGTGAAGCTGCATTGAAGCTTGTGTGACTAAGAGCCTCAGCTGGATGAATACAACGCAGTCAGAAGGCTTATCCAAAGAAGCGTGCGCACATTTTGGAAAATTACACTGCTTCTGCCTCAAGGGGGGCGACCTTATGTAACGTCAAAATTCAGGAAAGTGAAAAATTACACAACGTAATAATGAGAGGAGAGAACATTCAGACACCGGTGCATGTTGTGACTACCTGGTTTGTGTGTTAAGTGCAGCAGCTTAGCAGTTATATCTTTACATATGAAACACAATCAGACATCATCACATGATGCATTTCATGGCTGTAACTTATAGACTCTGCTCCATCCATATAGTCCAAGTTATTATTACCCTAATGACTCAGATCCATACGTCCCTGCTCCATGAATGTGCTGCTATGTGATGCATTATACTGGCCTCATGTAAAGCACGAGTGGAATCATCTCGCCCCAGTTCGTTCCTGACCTGTCCTCTGGCCAAATGCGCCTCCATGTCATCAAACGGTCAATCCTGTGCATCGTCGTCCTCACACTGTGTATAGAGTTGACACGGAGATATTACGTTTCTTTGTGGTAAACAGCCACGAAAATTACAAATAAAAATCCCAAACTGAGACATCCTGGATATTTCTAGAACATTCTGCCCATCACTTGTGATAAAAATAGCTGTTCCACACTCACACGGTGTCACGCACGGTGCGGCTGCTGCAGGAGGATGACGGGGAAAGACTCATCACTAAACACAAGTGGGCCATTTGCTCAAAACAGGAAATCACACGCACACACTTTTAGAAATAAAAAACTAAATCTCTACACTTGTGTCAGTGTAATATTTCTTCAGTTTAACTTGAATAAAATAGAACCAGGAAAAATACATTGAACGGATAAAGTATTTATTCACCGTAACATTGTCAATTACAATTACAGTTCGTGTTCACTCACTTACTGTTACAACAGTGGAGTATTAATCTTTTGGGCTTATTAAGTGAAATACTCGGACTGATGCCATTAAACATGCTGTGGACGATCAAAGAACAATTAGCTCATGACTCTGTATTGTTTCCTTCGCACAGACAAGTTCAGTGAGGACGAGTTTGGCGTTGAGACGTTTGTGAGTCTAATATTCTGTGCTCCTTGCTGCACTTGGCCAACCACAGACAGCGGCATCCTAGCACGACTTCCGAAGCCGAAGAGCGTAGCGTTTTAGCTCTCTCCATTATCCTGGGGGACAAACGGTTGCCAGCAGCAACCACAGAGACTCTGTGTCCGAACAAATGAGCATGGATAACATTTTTGTATTTTCACGACAGAGCAGTGCTCCTCCATAATTTCAATGGTTTCTTTGATCATTGGCAGTGTGGTCGAAGCCCCGGCAGCATTACTGTATATTAGTTATAATATCACGTATGGGTTTAAAATACGCTCCTTCATCTTGATAATCGAAGTGACATGAAACTTTTATACAGGTGGGTCTTCACATACGGATCCTGCGCTGCTCTTTCCAGAACTCAGGAATTTCTTGAGACAGTGCTAACTCCGCCAGGCCCCTGCACTCGTGCGGCGTGAACCCCACCAACGCCGTGCCCTTGGTGCCAACCCCCTGCCTCCCTGCCAGCTCCGAGACCCTCGCCGTGACGAGAGAGGCCGGAGCGTGACAGTACGGCTGTCCTTCGATGCTGAAACACGGCCAGGGCTCACCTGCCGTCACGTGAGTCGGTGGGCTCCCCTTCACGCTTTCCACATTACAGGCTATTTCCACAGCGCCCTCATGGGGCAACGCCAGTACCTGCACCCCCGGGAGGCCCCCAGGGGTCGACTCTCTAATGGCTGCGGCGATGCTGCGTCCCAAGGCGATGTCCCGGGTGTCGATGGTGACGTTGCAGTTCATGACATACGGACTGGCCCCGACACCTGCAGCACATTATTCAATACAGAACACTTACACACGGTGACACGTCCTCTGTGTTTCATTTTCTTTATGACTAAATACTATCTACATTTGTGTCTCTGTGAACATTCTCAGTCATCCAGGTTCTGGTATTTCTAAATGATACATGGAGGCAACTGGACTTGGAGACCTTTCACCTCTGAAACATTTCTTTTCGTCTTCCAGACACTGCCTTCGTATCCACATTCACCAGAAGGACTTTCAACAGCTCTAGGAAATAAGCTTTTATTTGGAGCTTTCATCTGTTTTTCCAAGCACATGGGCACAGAGAACAGCAGCACTGTAATTAGTGATTTTAAAACCTGCTCAGGTCAAGAACGATATCCCTTTCCTGGTGGTAACACTGCCTTATGGTTTGATAATCCAACAGCTGGTGGAGAGATTTAAATCTCTGCCACTCCCACAGTCGGTCCACAAAGAATTCGGAGGAAATGACACGATTAATATCTAAAGGAGATTTTAAAATTGCCCCATTGAAGGGGCGATGGAGATACGTGACTGGTTCCAACGATACCTTCACATCCTTCCTCACAAAGTCCGTACACCACGTGCCTTATGAACAGAACATATATGGTTGCTGTCCATAGAGGCTGTGATGGGCCAAAAAAGATGTTTCCTCTAATGCTACAAGATCCTAATGCAGCTAAAAACAGAGAAAATCACGTGTTTCGTTTTGGGCGGATTCATTTTCCTTGGAATAAGAACTTTGGATTTTTTTTTCATGTTGGAGTCACACAACAAAGGTAAACTTTCTTGATTAGTATTTCGTATATCATCAAGTATTGCATTGTAGTATTGCATAAAAGGTCAGAATAGAGGAGGAAGGTGGCCTGTAACAAACAACCATTGTGTACAAGAGATCAAGTCAACAGCATTGTGTAATCCCGGCACAGAGACAGGGCGATGTGTCCTCGAGGCTCAAACATTTACCTACATCAGCACGTCTGGCCGGCTCCTCTCACCTGTGAGGCCGTACCGCGTCCGGGGCTCTGGCCCAAGGTCGGCCTGGATCGCCTGCAGGTCGGTCGTCCTCTTGAACCAGCCCATCTCCTTCCTCCTCTGAGCCAGCCCCCGCTGCAGGGGGGAGTCGGCCCAGCCGAACAGGAAGGCCGCGGTGCCCGGGACCCTCTCTGTAAGCCCCTGAGCCACGGCTGAGCCCAGGGGAGCACACAGACAAGTGAGTTAACCAGCAGATGACCCTAACCCACAAACACGAGAGCCTGAAAGGCGTGACAGACTAAACACACCTGAGGGGATAACATTCAGACACATGGGCCTCTTCATACATACACACATAAATACAGTGATTGTTGCAGAGGTTGCCAGTTAGGATTCTACCATCCCACCACACAGATCAGCATGCCGAGTGCACACGTGGCCACACGCTGAGCTACTGCTCATTATTAGCAAGACACGCTGCCGCTGAGTCAGCCGCTTCGGGACAGGATGCAAAACATGTCTCATCATCAGCCACAAGCTCAATATAGCACCATGGGATCATACACTATGAAACCAGAAAATAAACTGGGTTTAATCTAGATTTCATTGTGCCTGTGTATGTAAATGAAAATACATACATGAGAAAATGTATGCATGAACTACACGTGTGGACTGGAGGAGATGGGGATCAAACCACCGACCTTCTGGTTAGTGGATGACCTGCTCTACCTCATGAGCCGCAGACGCAGCGAGAGCATTAACACACACAAACGTGATCTCACCCCGAGCCTCTTCAGCGCACTCCTCCACTGGCACCTCCTCCCCCAGGGGGTATATGGGTACGAGGTCCACGGCACCCATACACGGGTGGACCCCCACGTGAGCGCTCATGTCAATCAGCCCGCAGGCCTTCTCGCATGCGGCCAGGACCACCTCCCCTGGAACACATCAACAATCACATGAGACATACTGTCCAAGTGAAGCCCTGGTGGAATGTGTGGGAAATGTATATATTTTAATTAAAGCACTTATTTCCTAAGTTACAGTCGAATGAGGCTGATGTGTCTTGACGGGAATGTGGGACACAACTCTGTTAGCTTTGTCAGAGAGCTGTGTTTCAAGAAGATCGACTTTCCACTCTGATCTTTGCCAGAAAAAAAGGTTTCCGGATTTCTTTTTTGTGCGTGTTTAAATCCCTGATGAAGCTTATTAAAGGATTTTTTTTTTCCTCCTAACAGAGGATTGCAGAGTAGTGGACAGAGACTGAATCCCTACTGGGAGCCGACTCCATCTATCCCTCAGAGAGACAACATGAATGAAACAATGAGACGTCAGTAAAATACATAGAGATGAAATACTTACTGATGGAGTCGATGCTGGCCACGATGGTGATGACGGAGCGGTTGTAGTCATGATCATTAAAGATGTTCAGCACTGTGGTCCCCTCTCGTCTGGCACCTGATGTACAGTCATGACAGAATGGGTTTGTCACTTAAGACGCACAGTGGTCAGTAAACCTCCAGAGGACGGAGGACGGGTGGGAAATGTGCTGAGGGCGAATCAAGTGCTGTAACTTGAGAATAATCAGCTCAATTATTCCCTCTCAGCAAGAAGTGCTGCTTTCTTGGCATTCGTGGTTTGCAGACTCATTCAGATTCTAAAAAAGATGCTAAGCATGTGCACTCGAAAAGCAACATTCAGAAATGCCACGGTTTGAGATTTTAGTCATTGCTCATTCGTCCCTGGACAGAGAAGAACATGACACTTGCCTTCAGCGTTGTACAAGGCCGCCTGGGCCACAGTCTCCACCAGGTCTTTCCTGCGAGCCTCGGAAACGTTGAGGAGACACGCCACCAGTCGTCTGCCCAGGGAGCTGGAGGCCATGTTACTGCCAAAGACAACGCTGAGTGACTTGAATACGAAGCGCACCGCCCATACTTGAGATTACACAGGGACGTGAATACATACACGGTTTCCACTCACAGCTGAAATGTAGCTGGACAGAAATGTGGCCAAGATAATGAATGTGTTGACTCAAGTGCAAGGAGACAAATGTTCAAGTGAGACACTGATGAAATCCTTGAACTGAATAGTAATATTATATAGTAATACAAACACACTTCAGTTCAATAAGCTAAGAGGCTTTGCTTCTGATTTGTGACTTGGTCGGATACGACCAGAGGCTTCTGGTGCTCGTCAATGTAGAGCTGCGACAACTAATCGAGAAATCGAGAAATTAATCGTCAGATCAATGGATTATGAAAGTAAACGTTAGCTGCAGCCCTACGTCAATGTTCACTACACTTATAGACACATATATCACTGTGTAACATAACCTACTGTCACATTTGGCCGACCTGATGACTCATCTTTAATGGTTCTACTGTCGTTTTTAGCAGTGACCCATTCAGCCATTAGTAGTTGAAAACCAATGGCTTCAAGCGGCTGCTGTTCAAGTGATCTGGTCTCATTTAAAGTACGAGTAAGCCTGAGACACTGAAAGTCATTTCATTGTTAATCCGCCTGTACATATTTGACAATGGCAGTTCTTCACTGAGATGTCAACTGATCATTGCCTTTGACCATGCTGCCATCAGCAGCTTGTGGAGCCACAGAACCAGTAACACAAGTTGTAGCCAAAGTAGTTGAAATATTCAAATGACATGATCAGATCTACAGTGAGTCATATGTGATATACAGTGTGTTGTACATGAGTCTGGGTTACCTTTCTACAGATGAATAGAGTCTGAATGTGAACGTCCATGTGTCTGTGGGGACCGTGTTGCCACACATCAGGGTTGTTCAAAGGTCAAAGTCCAGCAGCAGCAGTGGAACACACGTCACAGAACATGGCAGACTTACTGAGATCAGACCACTCTCCCTCACGGTGTGTCACGGGGGGTTCTCTGCGTCAACACCAACAGGAAGTGACTTCAGCAGCTGATGTCGCCCCACGCGCTCCAGGTCCACGACAATCTGCACGTGAAGCAAAGAGAGGACAGTGCGAGATGGTTCACTCCCCCTCTGCTGCGTGTTTAGTTTTTATGTAAGGAACCATTGCTTTTTTCTCTGGGTATGTGTGGGAACACGTGTTTTATGGACGTGTTTCACATATTTTATTCACATATAGTTTCATTCATTAGTTATAATGTTCCCACTTATTTGTACTTTTTTTTAATCGGGTGAAATCTTTCATTTCACCCACCCTCCTCAGCCTCGCCTGTCTGGCTGACCGGTGTGTTGCGGTGGACGGACCAGTCGAAGGCGGAAGTGTCGTAGGAGTAGATCATCTCTCCGCTCGGTGATCTCTGGAGGCAGGAGCAGAACGGACATGCGCACAAGCGCTAACGAGCAGCGCTGGTTGTTTTTTGGATGAACGAACAGCGCCGCCTCGTGGACAGAACGGACCCCAGACTGTCACGATGGAGTAAATAATAAACGTTTTGGTTGTAAACTGCGACAGTTGGACACAGACAGCGGTGAGAGGACACCGTGCGATGCTGCGTGCTCCGGTTATAGCCACGTGACAGGGCTCCCGGTTCTTACTTCGACGTCAGCTGCCTGTAATGTGATGCTAGCGTCGGGTTAGCTAGCGTCGGCTCAAGCTAGCGGAGGTGTGGAGTGACTGCGCAGAGGAAGGGCCACGCTCGAGGGCTCCACTCCAGCAACGCCGTGCGGAGCGATGGCCTCCGTGGCAGCGACGACCTCCCCCGAGCCTCCGGGGCTGCGTGCGGCAGCAAGCCGGGCTGTGTGCGCCGGGAGCCCGCCGCAGAGGCTGCAGAGGCTGCCCGCGGTGCCCGGTGCCGTCCCGGGGCGAGTCAACGACCTGCTGCTCCTGCGGCCCGACGCGGACCCCCGGGGGGTCGCGCAGGGCGGGAGCGGCCACGTCGTGTTCTTCCACGGGGACATTCAGGTGAGTGGGCTGGAGGAGGAGGAGGAGGGGTCTCAGGTCATCCAGGGGGGAGATGATGATGATGATGAAGAGGATGAAGCAAGTCCATTCTCGTCAGACGTGTGACAGCAGCTGGTGGACGTTTCATCCTTCAGCTGCTGTCACAGCTGGAACTCTGTGTCACTAGAGCATCTTCCAGTGTCAGTGATCGGTTCACATGGCTCACTTACTGTACATGACCACTGAACACCACGTGCTGATGGGTGTCACCAAAGGTCATCAGCAGAGTCAGTCATGCTTGGTTTATTGCTTCATAAAAAAATCAGTGTCTTGGGAAGCACATTTGAGTTTTTCATTTTTATCATTATTACGTGCATCAGTGAATGATCACACTCACATGTTGCTGTGTGTAGGACGCACAAGAGCGTTTTTTCGAAAGCAACTCATCATTTTTATCTGAGTAGGAGCTGAAACTGACGGGACTACAATACCCAGAATCCCGCAGTGGAAAGGAGAGAGAATCGACAGAGACACATTTTGCACTGTGGTGATACGACAGTGATATTATCAAAAGGCAGTTTTGTGAAATCATTCAGCTAACGTGCGAGACAAACATTAGTAATCTGTGTGAGTAATCCAGCAGCACCAAAAAGTGCATATCCCTTTTAGGATGTGTATATGACTGCTATGTACACAGTATTTGTCGAAGTTACAAAGTGCAGAGGTGATCAGTGACGAATGTTGCAGCTCTGGGTGAATGGCTTGAAACCAGAGACGTGTCAGACCTGTCAGATTATCTTGAGCCGTCTCCGACGCTCTTTGTTTAAATTCTCTTGGAAGCTTCACGTGTGTAGACGAGTCACAGGAGATAAAACATCACACCGGATTTTCTTTGCTAAATTCTTTCTATGTCAAAGAACCGCCGTCATTTATTCCAGTCGCTCTGTTCACCGTCCTCGTCTCACCGGGCAGAGTGTTAATATTCCAGAGGCGTGCTGCCGGCCTTTCCCAGGGGATGTTCATATGCACCGGACGGCGTCACCGTGATGCTTCCATATAAATCACATGAAGGGAGCCTCTGTGTTCAGGACCACACACCGACAGGCTGACAGCAGCTGCTGATGGAACTAATCAAGTGTGTGTGTGTGTGTGTGTGTGTGTGTGTGTGTGTGTGTGTGTGTGTGTGTGTGTGTGTGTGTGTGTGTGTGTGTGTGTGTGTGTGTGTGTGTGTGTGTGTGTGTGTGTGTGTGTGTGTGTGTGTGTGTGTGTGTGTGTGCGTGCGTGCGTGCGTGCGTGCGTGCGTGCGTGCGTGTGTGTGACAGTCACACACTCTCTCACCATGGCGGTCACCAGCAGTGTGGCGCAGTCTGCTCACAGACCCAAACCAGCATTAGTTAGAGACACTTATATTTTATAGATACTCCCAGCCAGAGTTTATATGATACAACATCGTGTGAAGTTTACATGCTAATTTTAGACACACCAGGGGATCAGGGACAAGCAAATACAGTGTGATACTGGCTATATGTGTGTTTACTGTTAGTCCAGTATGTACATGTGAAACGTGTGTTAAGCTCTGAAGCATCTGTGTGTGTGTTGTGTGTGCAGAACTTCCAGGAGGAGATGGCCGTGCAGCCCGAGGGAGCCCAGTGGCTGACCTGGAGTCTGGAGCAGGTGGCCTCCACGCTTGGCCGACGTTTCCCCGGCCAACATGTCTGGGTGGTCCGGGCCTCGCGCATGTACCTGCACAAGTTCAGCTGCTACCGCAACTTTGTGGAGAGCAACATGTTCGGGGCACCGGAGTACTCGCGCGACTTCGGAGCGTTTCCACATCTCAGGTGTTTGACCCCCCCCTTACTCTGCACAGTGCAGTTCTCATAAACTTTTGACAGACTGAGCGACACGAAAAAACTAACCACAAAGTCAACTTCACATAGTCGACGCTGACCATGCAGTGTTTTGATGCAGTTATGTACAGATCTGACACAGAATCAAACTAAAGTGTCAAGGTTTGGAATCTTTGCCGAGAAGAAACAACCAGTCTGAGAAACAACCAGTCTGACGGACCTCAGACAGGTCCGTGGACCAGGACAGTGTCAACGTGTGTTCATGAAGGGGTTGAGATGAGGATGTTTATTTCTGTTTGCAGGTCGCTGCTGAGCCATGGCATGAAGCAAGCCAACCTACCAAACCCCCTCCCACCACAGGGAGGCGCTGACGGCATCCCCTCAGGTTTCTCACTGACGCTAGTGGGCTTCAGCAAAGGCTGCGTGGTGCTGAACCAGATGGCGTACGAGCTGGACCGGGCCCGCGCCGACCCGCAGGTGGCCCCTTTTGTCGACTGCGTCTCGGCCATGTACTGGCTGGACGGGGGACACCCGGGGGGCAGTGAGACCTGGGTGACAGACAGGCAGGTGCTGAGGGACCTCGCCGCCAGCGGCGTGTCGATCCACGCCCACGTGACCCCATACGAGGTGCGCGACCCCATGCGGGCCTGGGTGGGCCGCGAGCACAGACACTTCATCAGAACCCTGGAGGAGCTGGGGGCCCGTCCCAGTCAGAAGCTGCACTTTGAGGACGAGCCGCCCTCCATCGAGAACCACTTCAGGGTCATTCAGGAGTTCTGAGTGTGGCTGAGAGGCCGTGAGCACACGCACGCGCGCGCACACACAAACACAAACACACACACAGCTTTGTATTTCCTGTCTAATGCTTCATACACTTCACCTGAAGAGGAACGATCAGATAACTTTCTTCCTTCTCTAAAGAACACGCAGGTGTGAAAACAGAAGTAGAATGACCGCTTCTGGTGCGGAATGTTGATGCATGATGAGTATTGATGGATACATATTTCATAATGATAATTATTGAAAACATGTGAACGGTGGAAGCCTTCAGCTCAGCCCTACCTCCTCCTGCTGCATCCTGCTCTAAGATAAATGTGAGCTTTGACCTCTGACATTGCTGCAGCTGTGGAATCAGAAACATGAATGTGTTTTATGTTGCTCCTGGTTCAGGTGTCAGTCGGAAGTGGAGCAGCTGTTTCTCCTCGTACCTGCACTTGTGTTGAGACACTTTGGACACGTGAATGTCAGTGGGTCACGATTGTATAAGAACTGTTAGTCAGAGGTTAGAAACACTTCTGTGTGAATCAGCTTTATTTTGGTCCCTGATCTCTTCTGCTCATTATCATAACACTGAACTCACATTGAAGCAGTTGATGTAATCTCTTCCCTTTAGGTCCATTTAGTAGTGGATCATCGGGATCTTTTGACCACATCACATGACCTTCTGTCAGCCAATTCGATTCCACACACTTCAACGTTATGACAACATTGCCGACATATATGCTGGGTTCATGATGCAAACCTGTTTTGTTTCTTTATGAATATGAACTAATGTTAAGGAGTACAGTCGTTTACACTCAAACTACAGAATGCCTTTCCATGGGTCAATAAATAACCCATTACATTTTGGCGCAGGTCCAGGAATTTTTTTATTGCTTTTTGTAACATTTTCGCAGATTTCCGAGGGAATTAATCATGGATCTTGATGGGAAAAAAGCATATGTAGGTTACTGATATGTATGAGTGTGTGTGATTCAGCTATGAGCCATTCTTTTGTTTTTGATCAGATTTAGTTTTTATCACAACACAACCAAATGACCTTCATAAATAAATTATAACCTGACAAACTAACGTTTAGTTAAAATGACAAGTTGTAGTAACAAGGTCATATAGTCTCACAATCATTGAAATGTTTATATATATGTAGTAATGTACATTATATGAAATGAAACATACTTTAGTTTCAGATTTGTTTAGACTGCACAGCTGATGACGTGTCTGTGTTGCAGCATGTCTTAATCTGCATGTGTATGACGCTGACGCTGCAGCTCATCCTGCTGAACATAACGTCAGATCATTCCATTATGTTTACGACTCGCTGTGTATGAAGGGAAGGTCGTTCACCTGCTGCACTGTTCTCTGAACACAGACTGTATATAAAAATGCTCTGAATCACCTGCCCGCTGACTTTGTCCTGTTCAGTGTGCATCACACAGCAGTGTGGAGAATAAAATAAAGAATTGAAACCAAAAACCTGTTGTTCTTTCCTCAACAGAAGACAGACGACATGCTCAGATCAGATATTTTCTACAACCTTTAATGAGCTTTTTCACTTTGCTTTGCGACGCCTACACTTTAGCTTGCAGTTGATCAGAATATAACACAGATTATGTTTTTTCTTTTAGTCATTTCAGATGCAATCAGAATGCTCATACATTAAAAATATATATTTATATAAAATGCAAAATAAACAAACATCTCAAACATGTATTTGCTTGTGCTTGTGGCTGGTGCGACTCGACTCCACGGTTACAGAGAAGACAGTGTTGGGGCTGCCAGCTGAGCTCGAGGCCACCCGGCGACCAGCTGCAGAGAACAACACTGTACAATAGCTGCACAAAATCGAGACCACAGCATTCGTCCTGTTCGAGTGACAGAGGAAAAATGCCAGCGAATACGAGCGGCTCGTGTCCGACCCGTGGGAGCATCTCGTCATCCTGCAGAGAGAGATCAACGCTCGAGAAACTCCCTCCATCGGGGCCTCGGTTGGGCCTGAATGAGATGATTTGAAGGCGCTGTCGCACATTTAGAGACAGTATTAGAAAGAACCATGTGAGCAGACGTAAAGAAAGTGTTGCTCTTGAGATGAAGTGAGATCAGAGCTTATTTCTTCGTACAGTAGTAAAGAGAGACGACGTGTCATCTCTGGTTTCTATAATCTGACACCACTCAGCACTCAGACCTAACGTCTCACAGAGATGAAACATCTTTTACAGTGTGGTGTTCCAGTTTGAGATGATGAGATCATGTCCGCGACTGGAGACGCCGTCGCCTTCGAGCCAGCTGGTGACGACAACAAACAAATACAGTACGGTCTCGTTCAGTTTGGCACTTGGCAACTGTCAGAGGAATGCTCCACTGGAGCTCACGAGACATCGGAGTTGCTGGTGCGATGCTACGGAGCTGGTTCGAGGTTTGGATTTGAACAAACGTTGGCACTTCCTGTGAGTCAACAACATTTCACGACGTGACGTTACAGTCACTCGTGTTTCACGTCAAACTTCTCGAGACAAACGCATCACAGTGAAATCCTCCCTCCCCTTCATAACGACATATCTCAACAGTCAACATCAGATCCAACAGCTCCACTTTCTGGGAAATACTCTCGTTTCCAAACTGCTCCTTTACCTGCTTCTTCCAACCATTTCCTCATCTTCCTCTCGACTCGTCCGTCTCTACTTCCCACAACCACCTGAAAACTAACCCTCACTTTCCTCTTCCCTTCTCACTGCAATGTCACACTGTGACAACTACAGCGCCTTCTCGTTTCAAATAACGCCGGAATCACTCGTCTCCCACCGTAATCCTTCTTAAAAGAACTTGAGCACGTTATTTACATAAAAATACATAGAATAGATCCAGCACATAAATAATAATCATAGTAATAATAATAATAATAATAATAGGCCTATAGCAGAGAGTAAGCAGCAGGCCCTGACCCTGGAGGAGGAGAGCAGCTCTTCATGCTGACCAGGTGGAAACAGACTCACAGACACACAATCATCCTGTTGTGCTCGTGTAGCTAAGTGCTAAAGTCGTCGCTCTCTCCTGCCCGGCGACAGAGAGGAACTCTGAGTAAGTGTGTGCGACTCTCAAGACTCATTCGTTGTTTTTTCTTTCTTTACTCGACCAAGGATTTCATATGTCACGTGACTTGTTTACAATAACCTGAATGCAAGATTTAAGACGAAACGCGGAGGCCTCTGGGTTCTGTGGTCCCGGTTATTAAAAAAAGAGTTTTTATCTGAAGCCCTGAGCTAAATTCAAACCCTGCGTTTGGAGCAGACGTGGAGAACACAACAGTTTAACATTGCGGGACGAGGCAGACGTTAGAGGAATGTACTGTCGTGTGCCAGAGGTGTACCAGGTTCACCTGGATCCCCTCGGTGCTGCTTCTCTCCACATCACACATTTCTGCTTTATTGCAACTAAAGGTAGCTGGTGACAGGAACACTTCCCGCCTCGAGCCAGGTGCTGTTAACCTCTCAAAGGTTTGTTAAAAATAAAGATTTGAACTGTACAAGAGAAGTGTTGCATAGATTTCATCGGTACAGGGAAAGATAAACACAGAAGATGTGAACAGTGAGAAGGATGAAATACTTAGGGTTAAACACGCTGCATTAATAGAGACACACACATTTCCACACAGTAATGAATCAGCGACAGATCACAGAATGGAGCTGGTTATCTTTGGTGTGAGTGGTCCGTCTTGGAATTTTTTAACAAATCAATGGATAAGAGCTCGACCTTAGTACTTTTGTGTGGCGGGCGGCAGACGCTTCTCTTGTGGAGGCTTAAAAGAATTTAAAAGCTCAGACGGAGAAGTGACGAGTGCCACCTTTGATTCCTTCCCCTTTTTTTCATAAGTCACCGTCCCCGGGGGCAGAGGTTCCCTCGTCGATGCGGAACTTCTTGGCGTGGGAGTGTGGGGACTCCAGGAAGTTCTCCTTGTCTTCGAGGTCTTCGGGCGGCGCGGCCCACTTGGTGCCGCAGCTCCTCTCACGGACAGTGCGGGTGGTGGTTGAGGAGGGGCCGGGGCTCAGACAGAGCTGCTGCTGCCACAGCCACGGGTGACTCATGCACTCTGCAGCACTGGGCCGGTCCCTGAGGTCAGAGGACAACGGAGAGGAACTGTCAGAGGTCAATCTACGCCTGGAACTCATCGTTGTTTTCAATAATCATTTAATTTGTTATTTCATCATTTTATGTTCTATAAAACATCAGACATTGGTGAAAAATGCAGTTTCCTACAGCACAAGGTGATGATACATCTGACCTGCAGTCAGTTTAGTGTATTATCTCCACCTGGAGGTGATGTTCTCACCACAGTCCACTAAGTTTGTTTGTTTGTTTGTCAGCAGGATTACGCAAAAACTACTGATCAGATTTACACCACACTTGGTGGAAGGATGGAAGCCTGGGACCCAGATGACTGCTGGGCTTCGGTGGAGGTCTGCGATCTATCAAGCGACATTCTAGTTATAATGTGTGGCACTGAACAGGTACAGTGTTACTGCTGAATCCACTGACTAATGGACAGACAAGACATTTCAGCTGCAATTGAATCTAAATCCAATTAGAAAGACAAGTCATTTTGGTCAATGTACAACATATACAAAATCTTAACAATCCTGCTGATAAAATACATTTCTAATGTGTAAAAACACAAACCAGTGCTTTCTTTGCAGTGGGATCTGCAAACAGCACTGGAACCCTCCTACATGGACTGTTTTTATTTAGTACCGAATATAGCACAAAAAAAGCACTTTCAGTATTCGGCTGAATAAGTAAAAAGACCGAATCATTTTTATCAAACAATGTGTGGGGTTCAGTGTTATATAGATATTTTGGATTGTACTTTTTTAATACATTTTTTTCCTTGAAAATCAAGACAAAAAAAGTAAAAAGCACATTGAGGCTATTTCATTTATGCAATGGTAAAAAAATTGTCAAAATAAATGAAAAACGTGTTCGGTTATTCGGCCAAGTTTTTTCATTTCTTTTCGGTTTCGGACAACAATTTTTCATTTTCGGTGAATCCCTAATTTAAACAGCACTTGTTCAACCACATCATTCATACACTGCTGCAACAGCCGTCGGGGACAGTTTAGGGTTAGGTTGAAATAAGACATATCTCATCCATTATGTATATCTCGGTGTTAACGTTCAGTTCTAATCTCACACTGTGATTCTGCTCTGGCAGGTTCACCGTCTTTACTCACTCTGGGGCTTTGACCAGCAGCTTCCGGATGAAGTCCACAGCAAGCTCAGACACCCTGGAGAAGGCCTCCCCGCTGTAGTCCACGTTCACCTGGGACACATTCAGGTACGTCTCCTGCTTGTCGTCCCCGGCAAATGGAGACTCGCCCGTCACCAGCATGAAGGCGATGACGCCCACACTCCTGAGGGACAGACACATGAAGGACACAGTCAACACAGACTGCAGCACCAGTGGGATGAAGGCTTCAGGGAGAGATGGTTACTTTAAAGAGAGGACAACTTTTTTGTTTCTCAATTTTTGAAACAAGAGAGAAGATTTAAAAAAAAGCACTAACTGGTGAGGGACCACTCACCACAGGTCAGTCGCTGTCGTGATGGGTTCATAATTCAGGATCTCTGGAGCTGAAGGAGAGAAAAAGACAGCTGTCATTCACATGAATGTATAATTTCCTGCATCATTTAATTTCTCATGTTGTTTTATTTCTTGTCTTTTTTGACCACTAACAATGTTTCAGTTGTGTCTTTATCGTCTCGATTCTGTTTCATAGTTAGAATACAACACTTGAAAAGTCAAAAACACCAGACAAAGCTCAGGTATTAACATGGAAATAGCAATAGGGCATTTCATTCATTAATAACTAACTGTACAATAAAAATAGGCATGAATAGATTTATTAACAAATGAATGTAGTATTAATGTATTTACAATAGACCTCACTTCAGCAGCACGAGGCCCAAAGCAGCGGGGCAGATCAAATGTTTTATTAAATTCTATTTATCTACGATTACATGAATGTATTTTTAAATCATGATTGTTTGTAAACCCCTTTTTAATTTGAACTATTTATAGATTCATATTTCATTTTCAGAAATATAAAAAAGTGCAATCTATACATGGACTAATGTATAATCAATTCAGTGTGTACATGCCTATTTTTATGAAACATGTAGTTATGTATGAATGAAGTGTTCACATTCATCTGGTGTGAGAATGATTCATGGCAGCAGGGCCGTGTTTAAAGACACGTAACAACACGCTCGTGAAGACAATGACTTCTCAATAACTTGAAATAATCAATAAGAGATAGTGTCTGCTGCCAACACAAGTTTTTTTTTCCTCTGACCAGCTGCGTAGGTTGAACTGGGAACGTCTGCTCGCCGGGTGTTTAAATAAACGATCACCTTACCCACATATTCAGGCGTGCCAAGAATCTCGCGGAGCTCTCCGACCGCGCCCAGACGACGTGCCAGGCCAAAGTCTACGATCTTTATGTCCCCCGGAGGAGACAGGCAGGTCAGGAGAATATTCTGGGGCTGAGGACACAAACAAAGAGGAAACACACATCGTGTGAAAGCAGAAGTGGTGCTAATAGGATAAGAGATTCTGAGAACTGGGGAACAGAACTTCATCAACTTCACTTTGAACTCAACTCCAAGTTGTGACACCCCTGACACTGTATAAACACTAGTCATAAACCTTTGATTCATTCTCTACAAAAGAAGTTGAGGTTGTTGAAATAACTGCTCTTGTAAAATTCCCAACTTTAGTATGAGTTATACTGTAAGTGTGTCTGACATGGGCATCACCTGACAGGAGCTCATACGTGACCTGTACGTCATACACTGTGCTGCTGAGCTTTCTCATGTTACCATCTATAATCATACTTCTATGCTTAATTGTGTCAACTGTGTGTGTGTGTGTGTGTGTGTGTGTGTGTGTGTGTGTGTGTGTGTTATAAACCTTCAGGTCTAAGTGCACCACGTTGCTCTGATGGAGGTAGTGCACTCCCTCCAGGGTTTGCCTGATCAGACGGACAATCTGTGCCTCTGGCAGCAGCTCCTCAGAAACACAGTGGTCAAATATCTCTCCACCTGCCGCACTGGGCAAAGACAAAACACACACACACACACACACACACACACACAGTCAATACACACACATAACACACACACAAATATACTCATGGCCTGGCGGTTAAAGTGGCCAACCAATAGCCAGAGGGTCATCAGTTTAATCTGATTCAGACCGAGGAAGTGAGTGTCTCAGGAAGGTGTGGTTAAACCCTCGGGGCAAATCACTTGGTCTCATTTCTACTTTCTGTTATGATGACACAAAGACGACCGATACGCCAGACAAGGAGTAATGTTCAGTCAAGTCGTGTACATCTAGAGTTCCAGCTCCTTTTATACATGTCCTAATAAACCAGTGGAGAAGATGAAGAAGCAGATCATGAGGCAGCTCCTTGACACAGGACTTTGCTCTTGTCTGGGGCTGAAGATGTGAGCCAGTGTTTACAGTGTTATGTTCAAAGAGTAATTCCATGTAAAGTGCTGTATATTAAATCAAAAGTGAAGAGAACATGTTTCTGGTTCTGTTGTGGACTCACTATTCCAGGATTAAGACGACGTCATGGTCCGTCTCGTAGGCAGCGTGCAGGTTGACCACCCGGGCGTTGTTACGGGCCATCTCCAGCACGGCCATCTCGTGAATGACTTCGGCCCGGCAGTCGCGACCCCGTCTCCTTTTCCGGAGGAACTTGGCAGCAAACGTTTTGCCCGAGACCTTCTCCACACAGCGCTTGACCACCGCAAACTTTCCCCTGAGGCAGAGAGAGACAGGACACGGGGTTAACGTGGAGCCAGATCAGTTTCACTCAATCGTTTTTTTAAAGTAAAGACAAAGATGGAACATAAGAGGTCGCTATCTGCTTCCCATCTGTGGTAAGAGTCAGTGTCGTAAAGAAGACTTTAGTTCATGCTAAATCTAACTGCTTCATATGGTTCATTTGTTTCCGCTGTTGGAACATGTGGAGATCATCTGGTTCCTGAGACAAGCTGCTACTGGCTGTAGATATAAGTGTCGTGACTCATCACAGCTGATGAATCAGACTTCATCTATCTTCATGTCAATATCAACAGCATAGGCAATGATTCCCAAGATGTGGTTATCATATCAGTATCCTTATGATAAAGAGATTGAATTGAGGCTTGATTTATTACTGTTTAACCTTAAACCTCATTATGAATAACTATAAACACACTAGTGCAACCAAAGATATAGAAGTTAAAATAAGAAAATAGAAAAGAAATCTTTCCTGCATTGTTTATACTGTAAAATAAATGTTTTCCTATCAGTGCATATCAGCAAACAGAGACTGTGATAATGGTTATAGTATATCAGAGCTTCAACACTTTATTCGATTAATCGTTTAGTAATCGACTATTCAAATAATCGGCAACTATTTTGATAACCAATAATCGGCTCAAGTAGTTTTTATGGAGAAAAAAGTCTAAATTTTCTGATTTCAGCTTCCTAGATGTTAATATTTTCCTGGTTTCTTCATTCCTCTGTGACAGTAGACTGATTACCTTTGGTGTGTGGACAAAACAAAACATCATGTTGGGGTTTTGGGAAACACGATCGAAAGTTTTCACCATTTTATGACCCAAACAACTAATCGATTAATCGAGATAATAATCAACAGATGAATCGATAATGAAAATAATCATTAGTTGCAGCCCTACTGTACATACGGTTATATGTCTGAAAGGGCCAGATGTTCACAGATTTATCAGTATACCTCCTCAGCTGGAACTGAAATATACATTTATCAAAATGTATTAAACTTTTCTCCAGAGAACTACATAAACATTTGCCTCACTAAAAAAATCGTTGGCATTCAGCTGATGTTTTGAGACACACGTCTCGACATGTCAAGGCCTTTTGCAATTACAGCAACAAATAAAACTAAAACAAAACTCGGATGTAAAAATATCGGCTGTACAAGCAGCAGGAGCAGCGGCTGTGAAGGACTTCTTCTCTTAGACAATAGAACAATGACATGAACTAACCTGCTTCTGTCTTCACTGATACCAATCAGATTTCATGATCCTGTTCAAGCATTTGAATTTGAATATGTTTGTGCACATTGTCAAAGCTGAAATTACAGAGAACGACTCACTGAGGAAGCCTCATTCTTCTTTTGATTTTATAGTTAATTCAATCTAGTATTGTTTTCCACTGAAGTTGGGTGACATGGGCGAGACTGATCAAAATAAAAAAAAAGAAGCAGAGGCCAATAACACTCTAATATGAGCCACACTCCAAAACTGCTGGACCAATGTCACGCCTCCTGTTCTGTTAAAGATATCTGTCTTCTGAAGAACACTCCTCATGACATGTACACTCATCTTGTATAATATTGGTTGTCAGAGCCAGATCCACGCCCACTGTCCAATGTTCACACTCCTTTGAGCTCTGGTTTGGTCTACACCAAATGTTTCCTATGCTATCCAGATGCTATGCTAGCCAGCTAGTCTCCCACTGTGTGCTGGGCAGGTAACTTGCATTTGTTTCATCAAAGACTTTTTGTGCATACAAAGTGATCAGGGAGGCGTCTGCAGAGTTCTGCCTGTCGAGACATGGACACACGCACAGCTGAAGCAGAAAGTACCGGTGTTATGTTGAGTTATTACGATTATTACCAGCAGCCCAGCAAGAGAGACTATGTGTGCTGTGTTACGATTTCATAACTGAGCTATTACAAGGACACCAACTGTACGAAACAAAATATTCCACCTGCGCCCACAAAACCTGAAAGAGCAGATCACGTGGTGTCAGCTGTTCACAGTCACCTGAAGTCCAAACATTTCAACAAACTGTGACATTTTCATTTTTGCACACTCATACAAGGACCAGACATGAATGAGCTTTTGACCTGGTCTGGTTTGGCTGTTTTCAGCAGCAGGTCTTACCCCCTCCCACATCACACACATATTTTATTCGGAATGAATTCAGTAAATACTGATTGATGCATGTCCCAATCCAAATCCATCATAAACAACTAGCATTTTGACTGATAGTAAATATAGTGGAGAGCTGCAGCTGGACAGAGAAATGAGGAGACAAACAAACGTCCAAGTCGATTTGAGACCCCGTTGTACCAGAGCTGTGAATCACTACACTTCTGTCATTTGTAGAAAGTAGAACTAGAACATTTTTAGCCTAACAATTCACCTCAGAACTTCCTGTTTTGATAACAAACACACGCACACACACCCCGAAGTGGCCTGTGCCCTTTCTTCTTCCTGAAGTGTGGTTGGCACATGTGCCCGTTTCCCCTTTGAAGGCAGGGCAGCGTGTGACACATCTCTTCAAACACACCTCGGAAATCTTTGGATGTGATCATCGAGCAGCGGCCGTTGCCATGGCTCGCGCGCGGTGCCAAACAAACGACAAAGGTCGACTGTAGCACGGGCGAGGCGGGTCCCTGGCACGGCGAGGCACGCGAGGCGAGGCACGCGAGGCGAGGCGAGGCGAGGCCCTCCCCTCCACACTGGTGTAAAGCTTACAGTTAACATGAGTGCAGTCATCTGCTTCATCTGTGCTAAGCCTCTGAGCAAATACGGAAAATGTAAATTGATCCATAACAGGCACAGATAGATATTCTTCAGTTTGGTCCATATGTACCACGTGAAAATGATTTGGTTTTCACTCTGATGACGTGACTTGGTCCGCTCACTGTGTTCAGTCGCCATACGGCCACACAAACTGACGCTCACTTGTTCACACAACAAGCGCTCGGTGCATGGTACGGTGCATGGTACGGTCCGTGGAGGCGAACAGTGGAGACGCCGGGGTCACGACATCTGGTCGTGTCTGAGATGTGGTACAGGCTCCACCACCGCTGGACCAGGAAACCATCAGTCCACGTCTCTACACGACGTGCCGTTTCATCGGGCGATGAGGAAGAAAGCCCAGGAGAAGAACCGTCTTGTTTGGCATCACCAATCAATCCAAATGAAAGGGTTTCTTACATTTAGGAGAGAGATCCTCACATTAGTGAAACATTGACGAGGGGATGTTTGACTTTTGCTGGTTGGCTTATGGTTTGATACTGGACGGAAATATACATAATGCCATCAAGTGAATACGACTTGACCCATGAGAATACCTGACAGTGGCCGGGAGCGATCAGAAGACACGTCTGTGTAAGGACCATGGGTAACATTACCAAGTTAGTCCACATCAAGCACAATGAACGTCGCATTCCCTCGGTGTGTCCCCCCCGAGCCCCTCTCACCTGCCCAGCTCTCCGGTCACCTCGTACACATGCTCCAGGGGCTCCGTGCAGATCGGGGTCTGGATCTCCCCGAGCAGCCCCGCGGCGAGTCCGCTGCGACTGTCCAGTCTCCGCCGAGACATGCTCCTCTCCCGTCGGTCGTCGCAGCTCGTTCACACCGGCGGGACGGGTTGGGGAGACGAACTACGAGCTACGTGTCGGCCGGGCGCAGCGCGTCACATCGGCGACATGTCGCTGTTAGCTCCGTGCTACAGTTCCGGTCGGCTCGCCGACTCCGGCTAGCCCAGCGGTGGCTAACGGAGTTAGCTGGACGGTCAATGTCGCGGATTCAAAAAGTGAGTTTGAGCGACTTCCCTGGTCTGAACCGAGGAGCAGCGGACAGTAAACCACCCCGAGCTGCGGCCGAGCGCTGCGACGGAACAACCCGAACTGCTTCCACGAGCCACCGCAGCTTAACGGCGAAGTTTATCCGCCGAGAGTCCGTGTTCGCTCATCCTCACGTCCAGCCTGTTTGACACTTTGTGGACACGTCACGGGTTGGCGCATGCGCACTGGCGTTATGTTTGAAAAAGGGGCGCGTCGGTTTGAAATGTGAACTTGACGGATCAGATGTAACAGTTGTGTGTGTGTGTGTGTGTGTGTGTGTGTGTGTGTGTGTGTGTGTGTGTGTGTGACCAGGAAACAAGACAAAAACATGTAGTTCATAAATATATTATGGGAAATATGTCATAACTCTGAGGTCTGAAGTTCCTTTGATTTATTAAAGCCAAGCTTTGAATTTAATATGTCATAAGTTATGACAAGTCTTTGTTTTTGTGTGGAGAAAATTGTTTTCATTAAAAAAACAATTGAAATTGCCGATTTTTAATTGTAAATAGTTTATTTTTATGTACAATCTAAAAAATCAGTGTGTTTGTGTGTGTCTCAAAAACTGTTTTAAAGTCCAACTTTTGAGAGAATGCATCCAATTTGTTAGCAAAAGAAACTATTGGCTGAGTTGAAATGTGTCGTTCCTACATATATTTCATAAGATTCACACTGTTCTCATATTTCTAATGTTAACATGTTGTTGTATGTCCTAATAATGTCTTAGTATTTCATAATTTGACCTTTGAACTTTCACTTAATTCATTCTTCAGTGCACACGTGCATTTATTGACAACTGTAGAAGCATCTGAGGTTTACAAATGCGTGAAGTGTCATGATAGTTTTAGAATATATTTGTATAATTTACATTTCTGTGCATCTTTAGGATGTTTATTTAGTTTCACTTATCGTATTTATGCCTTCTGATTTTAACACCTTTGTCTAGAAGCGTTAAATCAAGACAAGGTAGTGGTTCCTCGATAAAGTGTTTCCTAATTTCCTTGAATTTTACTTGAGAGGTCATACATTTTGTTATATACAGATTCAACTGGTACGCAATTCCTTGTGAACTATAAATGAAGGTCATTTATCATTAATCAAAATTTGCCATTTGTTCTCTTTTATTACAATCATTGGGGTGAAATGGAGACACACACACAGGAGCTTTGCATAGAGTGGAAATCAGAAAAGTGGAGCCGGGTCCTGTCAGAAATGTACTCGGAGAGAAGACAGACGCGACTGTCTTCGTTTGGAAGCAGACAACCAGTCTGATCAGTGTTCTGCAGCAGAAAAAGCGTCATTATAGAAAATGCCAAACTGACCAAGTGATGTGTATCCTAATGTGAAGCGCGGTTGCCCATGCCAGAGATCTGCCTCTGAAGCAAACATGTTGTGACGCTCTGTAAGGATTTGGCAGGAGCCGGGAGCAGGATGTGTGTGTGAGACTGAAATAGAGAGCAGGCCTAATGGTTGACTTTGCAAGCCCCAAACCTTTGGTACATTCGGTGCAAAATATATATTTATACACACAACAGGACAGACATACATATACAGTTATATACAAAGAGACAAACGGGACCGCACACATGGTACACGAACATGTGCTCTCACATTTCACAAAATCAAAACAGCCCTATTGATCCATCACTGACTCACGAGCAATGAAACAGAACCATCGACCCATTACTAAGATAGGCAGACGTGCACGTGTGAAAGTAACAACATTTTTTGGAAACATGCTGCCAAGATACTCGCCGTTACACTGTCATAGAGAAAACAAACGATTGCAGTCACACATGGTCCATTCCCAGAGCTAAAACGACGTGACTGAAGCACCGATTTCCCACACCTTGTTCCCGTGAGCTCCGTGCTCCAGGTATGACAGTGGCAGGTAAGCATAAGGCCGCATGCATCGAGTAAGCGCCACCACCAAAGTGACCCCACTTAACCAGCCCCCTCACCCCTTTTTCTGAATGGGTAGCAGTATCCTCATGCAAAAAAAGCTAGTAAGGACAGTGTGTTGCACTATTTCAGCATGCAATATCGAGCTATAACACGACGCCATCGAGGGGTTTCTGCCCCGGCCTCGGCTCACAGAGCTGGCCAAGAAGATCCCGCATGCAGTATTGGGCTGGGAGAGGGGGCTGGGATACAAAAGTCTGCCTCCACGTCGCACATCACACGTGGGGCTCCTCACCACCACTCCAGCCCCTGCAGTCGAGCTCCAACTTTGTACAGTAGGTGTAATCTTGCATGCACCCCATAGAAAAATGAGTGTGTGTGTGTGTGTGTTTGTTTTGGTGTGCATGTAGGATGGTGTGGGAGAAACAAAGAGAAAGGGTCCTTGGGGTTATGGTTGTGCACTTACAGAAATGTTTTATCACAGGCTTTACAGAAAAAGCTGTCCTGTGTCTTGACACAACTTCTAAAGTATAATATCCATAGAGCTCTTAAGGTCAGTGCTTGTTCCTGACAGCTACATCATCACTACTTCTCAGCACAACCCAGCACACCTCACTGCCCCCTGGTGTTGACATCTGTTAAAGGAACTTAACCCGCAGCTCCTACAGTTCGATCATCTTTGATTTGATGGATCTGGTCAGATTTTTACAAGGACATTAAATAGCTTCCCTTATTAATTTTCACTTTACGGGTCAGGAAAACCCAACAGGCACTAAAAAAGATCCCACCACTGCACCCTGAACAGGAACCTGGTGCAGGGTTGCGTCTTTCAGCTAACAAGGCCTACTCCGGTGCATACATCAGGAAGCGCATTCCTCACGTATCTGCGTCACATTCGGTTACCTTTCCCTCCACTTCCAACTTTGTGTTTCCTCTCCAGCCGGTGTGAGATCTTGACCCGGGTTCATACATTCAGTCACTGACTAGGTACATTCATCACTTTCACCGGGTGGGAGGCGATTACATCAGTGAGCAGGACCGTGTGTGTGTCACACGTATGAGCAGCTGTCGTCTGTCTGTGTGAGAGAGGATCTGAGAATCTGTCGCTCATGAGATGTGTGTGGAGGAGTTCGAAAGACAGGAACCCTGCCCTTCTATCTGACTGGAGTGTGTCAGGACATGAGTGTGTGTGTGTGTGTGTGTGTGTGTGTGTGTGTGTCCTGGTGGAGTGTTTCCAGAAAGAAGGCTGAATCTCTGCAATGTGTCTTCACCTCTCATGTACAGTAGGAGATGTGATGTTGCAGTATTGAAGATAACATTCCTTACTACAACCTGCCATCGTTATTACAAAGGGTCAGTGACACTGTCCATATGTTACTGATGTTTATGCAGGAATCAAAACTGTGAAAACATGTGTTCTGTCAGTCAACTGATTTATATTTGTTTGTCTATTTGTGTGTATGTATGTGTGTTCTCCCAGACAGACAGGGTGGACCATTCAATATCCAGTCCAAAATGTCATATCTTTTCATGCAGATAGAAAAATCTTGGGGAAACACTGGTTTGCACGTCCATAAAGACAAAATGTATTGTATGCAAAGGTGATGAGTGTGTGTGTGTGTGTGTGTGTGTGTGTGTGTGTGTGTGTGCAGGTGTGTGTGCGTGCGTTATAATTCATAACACTGCAGCCCCAGTGCAGGAATGACACAGTTTCGAGGTCCAGGGAGGGAGAAGGGAGCATTGTGGTTTTCAAGCCGCTGTCTCTGAGGTGCAGGTTGGAGGAGGAGGACGAGGACGAGGAAGAGAAGGTGAGAGGTGAGGAACTCAGTAACCAAGGCCATTAACTGAAGATATAAAGCACACATGTGACTTAAAGAACAGAGGTGACCATGAAAACAAGAAACTGTCTTTTCACATTTTTCAATCCTCTGCCTTTCTTCCAGAAAGGTGTTCACGTGATGGATCTCTGTCAGACATGTGAGAGAGCGGCTGAGGATTTGGGATGAGTCCTGCGTGCTGAGTGACCAAAAGAAAGTTATCCATGGGTGGGTAGTTGCCATTTGAGGATATTAGTTCTATTTTCCGCGTCCTCCCAGGAGGTTTTTTCTCCGTCTTGAGTTGAAACCTGGGTGTGAGCTGCCCTGAGGCTATTCCAAACCGAACGTGCTCGTCTCCTCCACAGCAGTGACCAGCTTCTCGTAGAGCATGGAGAAGGACGGGTAGGGCGGGAGGTCCAGACGATTAAAGCAAGTGTGAGCCCTGTGGAGGCACAGGAACACACAGCAAGGGATTATGACATGGAGGTCAAGATACATTTATATATATACCTTTGTGTGTGTGTGTGTGTGTGTGTGTGTGAGTCAGTATGTTTGTGCGAATGAGTGTGTGAGACCAAACCCCCGACCCCAAAAAAACCAAGCCACCTTCTGGCATAATTAATATTTTCTTACCCTCTGTTAACATGTCTATATAATATAAAAGTATTGAGCTGGTACGACTTATTTCACCATTATTTCACCGTCACCATTATTTAAACCTAATTTTATACTTTATACATTTACTGAAATGATCATTCTTAGAACTGCCCACAATACAACAATTTGATGGATATTAACATTTATGCCAGAAAACCTCAAAATGAGTTTTTTATTCAATCACCTCTTGGACCCACCCACTGAATTGACTAGAGCAGACCAAGGCAGCAGCTCTTGGGTTGCTGGAGAGTTTGCAAACCATTATATTTCACTAACATACCTAGATTCCAAATGTCAAAAGAAGTGAGCAGATCAGAGATCAGATGGTGACTGTCAGCTAACAGACATACGGCTGGTCGAGAAATGAATGTGTGATGTTGTGTTTTCTATTTTATCTCATCACTTAGTTGATATTCATCTCATCAGACAGTAATCGTACTGTACCTGGGTAAGGAGGTGATTTTCCCCCACTTCTCCACACAGAATCTGCGAGGTCCGTTACTCCCCCGTAGAGAGGCGAAACCCTCGTAGGGGATACTGGAAGTTCCCGTCACAAACTAGAGACACGAAGGAAACACAAACGTCACGTGAAGTATGAAAACAGCACCCAGGAACATTCTCATTATTCATTCTCCAATTTTATAAATTACATCTTAAACTAACATGACTTCTTCGAATATTGTCACATGAGGACAGTGTGTGTGTGTGTGTGTGTGTGTGTGTGTGTGTGTGTGTGTGTGTGTGTGTGTGTGTGTGCGCGTGTGTGAGAGAGATGTGCAGTCAACGAAAATCTGCATACGCCTGCAGTGCACCCAGCCTCCACACGGGGGCGGCCTGTGTGCATGCGCCCTACCTGCAGCAGCCTGAGCCTCTGCTCGTTGTTGAATCTCTCCACAGCAGCCCAGAACCAACGAATCACTATGTGGTTGTCATGGTAACCTGGGGAGAGGGGAGGTAGATGATGATGGTGCATGAGTCAGATGACTAACAAATAAGATCTCCAGCCCCTGTTCCTCTCTTGCCTCCCACCACACTGTGCTGTTTAATGTTTAATGGGCCGGGCTCAGTCGAATCCTCTATTAAAAGATTCCTCACACTGAGTCATGGCCGACTGTCACTCTGACTCCTCCCCCCCGCTGCTGGACGCGTTTCATCCCTTAAGTAGCCCTTTAACGTGATCCCTTGTGAATGCTCTGGGCATCTGTTCACTGTACACAACATATATTACCATAATTAAATAGAAAACAAAGTCTCAAGTGCTCATTGTGCAGTGCATTACAACAAGGCCCAATTCAATAATTAAATAGGAAATTGAATTGAAATCACCGTTTGCTGCCTGTAAACTTAGTAAAAACTAAAATAACTCATTCAATGGATCATTTGTTATAACCTCTGTCAAGTTGGTTATGTTATGTTTTTTGTTAGTTAGCACAATTATGCAAAGACTGATTTCCATGAAACTTTGTGGTGGGGTGGGGCATGACCCCAGGAAGGACAGATTTTTTGGAGCATCTCTGAATAAACAGGTGCATCCAGGAATTCATTTTTCACTCTCATTACCATTGCCGAGATTCAGCAAAACTCAATTTTGTGGACAAAAAGTGAAAAATAAAGACTTCAACCCTCGATTATTGATCACTGATGTTCTCTCTCGAGCAAGGCGTCTAATCTAAACCTCTCCATCAAACACAAGTTTTGGTGGTTGCACCTTCAAGGTGTGTACGGTGTGAATGTTGTGTTTCACCTGCAGCTCCACATACCTCCTCTGTACTCGGTGTTGTTCCTCCAGTCTGCCAGGTCGATCTCTGCAGTGCCCGCGATCACCAGCTCCAGCTCCCTGGCATCGAACACAGACACCAGCCGCACATCCACCACCTTACAAACACACGCGTGCAAACTGATGAGCTCATGGAAACGACATAAGGTGCAGCCTCATCGTTTGTCAGAGTCCCTCACACATACAGTATGTCACAGTCACACTAGATCTGTACCGTGGAGACACAGCGAGACAGATGGCATGAGGACACCCCTCGCATCAGTTTGTTTACAGCTTTGATTAGTTCAGTAAAACAGGCGAACATGCAGCCCACAAAAAACCCAGTCATCTGTCATCCTGCCAGACATGGGATTGAAGCAGGGCTGTGGGGCTGTCAGATGTCATAATCCACGGCCCTATAATTATAAATCATAATGCGTCCTTTCTAGTACAAATAGAATTTTTTTGTTTGTTATTCCAGGCCACTGGAGACCTGCGCTTACATTCACATCCAAACTGAGAAGTGCACACCACATTTCACTTACATTTCCACATACTTCACTTCTATGTGTGAACTGTCCAAAAAGTATGAATCCTCAGCAACTAAACAATGATGCGACCACACTGAATCGTTTATGTCGATCAACGGTTCCTCTGATGTGCTGTGGACCATGAGAAAGGGCTCGTGGCCTCAGTGACATCTCCGAACAGTGACACAGTAAAGTGGGCCGTACCTCGTAAAAGCCTCGGACCAGACTCTCCGTCTGCTGGGCCACTCCTCTCTCTATACGCCACTTGACCATCCGCTCAATGTACTCCTTCTTGTTCTTCTCCGACACGGGGATACCAGCCCCGCCCGGCTTCAGCTCTCTCTCTGTGATCTGTAGAATCACAGGCGGACACGGAAACTTCCGATTCAATCTCAGGTTTTCATTAAGAGAGGCAAGTGAGTCATATCAAGCAATCGCTCATCTACTGTACCTGTCCAAACACTTCCTCGTTGACGGTGAAGGTGAGGTCCAGCATGTCTTCGATGTCGTTGTCCTTCATCCACTGAAGGCTCTGGTGGAACTCCTCGTCCAGGAACTCCAGGTCGCTCAGGTCACACGGGCTGCGTGAGCACAGCAGAGGTTACACAGGGTCAGCCGCCCTGCTCATAAACCATGGCTGACTATAAGGAGGGAGGTCAAGGGTCAAATACCCAATGTATAACAGATGCAGCTCAAGTGCGAGTAAAATATTACAATAGATCCTCGCTTGTCAGCGCTCGGGCCATAATAACACACCCCTGTGATGCATGGCAAGAAAAAATACGTCTGCAAAAAATGTATTACATATCAGGATAAACCCCAGGAGATGTACAGTGTTGGTTCAGAGTGGGTTGACAAACTGATAATAAATACAAGGAGAAGGCAAAACACACCTTTTTCAAATTGTAATGTCATTTTTATACTTAACTCAGGTTATAGTAAGAGATATATTATACCCATTTATATTATATTACCAACATATTCCCCATGTTCCTTT